>NW_028138739.1:0-95452 GCF_964270905.1 Leucopleurus acutus | reverse complement strand
GATTCTTACTAGTCAGGTAGATTCTTACTAGTCAGGTATATTCTTAGGCGTTTAATATGGGGTGTTGAGTCCACTTCGTTGAGCAAGGAGTAGCTCTTGTCTATTACATATTTGGCTTATGGAACGGTATCTGTGCTCATTTCAATCTCTGGTTTTATGCAGCACCCCAACTCACCCGTCCCCTTAAGCAAGCATAAGTTGGTTTTCTACATTTGACACCCTGTTCTGTTTTGTAATTCAGTTCTTGTGTAGCCAAGTTTACATTCCGTGTATTAGTGATATCTTATGATGTTTATTTTTCTGTGTGACTAATTTCACTTAGAATCATCGTACCTGAATCCACTCATTATGCTGCTACGGGCCTGATGACATAGATTTCATTGCTGAGTGATATTGCATTGTACGTAAGTACCACAATTTCTTTATCCATTTTTCGCTTTCTGTGATATTGAACTTGTACCGTAAACGAGGTTCTTGTAAACAGAGCCATCCCAAACTTTGGGGTGGCTGTGTCTTTTTGATTTTAATTTCCCTAAGCTATAGGACCATAAGTGGAAGTGCCCTAGGCTCTGTTGCTTTGTTTTTTGGATGTTTCAGGAAACACCATACACTTCTCCAGAGTGGCTGCTGGCAATTTACATCCCGCCCATCAGCATAACTAGGCTCCCAGTTCTCCATGGCCTGTCCTGCCTTTCTGGATTTTACACTTTTTTCAGATGGCCCTTTTGACCGGGGGGCAGTGAGACTTCATTGTAGTGCAGATTTCCTTTGCAAGCTTGCTTGGTTGGCCAAAATGGGCGTATGCGTTTTTTCCTGAATATATTCAGGAAAAAACGCATACGCCCTTTTTGGCCAAGTGCATCATTGTGGACGTTCTGCCTCTTTTCCTATGCTTTACATGCAATTCCAGTCTACCTCCTGAAATCGGTTTCCTGCAATTCTGCCCCCCTTTCAACTCCTCTTGGCAGCCTTACTTCAATATATTTTTGGAAGATAGCTGTCCTTTATAACTCTGCAGGTTTGTGAATTACAGTGCCCCTGAGCTCCTTTCTTCAACTCGCTTTCTTGTGAGCTGGCCGCAACACCGCAGGATTGCTTCTGGTCCTAGTGTGGTTCCGGCATGGCACGCTGAGCCTTTGGTTAATTCCTCTTCCTGGTGGGAAATGAGAGTTAAATTTGCCCGTCCAGACACCTCCACCTAATCTCTCATTGGTTCTCCCTATTCCTGTTCATTTTCCACAGAAATTGCAAATTGGGCCATACAGGAGGTTAAAGGCACTGACTCTCCAAGTGGGGAGAGTGTTAGTAAAGCGTCTGGAATGTTGCACCCGAGTACCAGGGGACGAAAACTGAGACACATTTGAACACGTTTCCCGATCACACGGTGGATCATACTCTGGGTTCCACATGCATGTTTTAGCTGAAGGAAGAATCCCTTAAACCTGGAGAGTTGAGACCCATGGAATGGGTACCATGCAATATGACTTCAAAGGGTCTGCATTTGCTCACCGAACCTCACCAATCCTATCACTGCTGCGTTTATGCCGCTGTACACACGCTTGATTCTCTTTCGGAGACATATAAATCTATAGGTTTTAAGATTCTTACTAGTCAGGTAGATTCTTACTAGTCAGGTATATTCCTAGGCGTTTAATATAGGGTGTTGAGTCCACTTCGTTGAGCAAGGAGTACCTTTTGTCTATTATATTTTTGGCTTATGGAACGGTATCTGTGCCAATTTTAATCTCTGGTTTCATGCAGCACCCCATATCGGCTTTCCCCTTAAGCAAGCATAAGTTGGTTTTCTACATTTTTGACCCTGTTCTGTTTTGTAATTCAGTTCCTGTGTAGCCAAGTTTACATTCCGTGTAGTAGTGATATCTTATGATGTTTCTTTTTCTGTGTGACTAATTTCACTTAGAATCATCGTACCTGAATCCACTCATTATGCTGCTCCTGGCCTGATGACATAGATTTCATTGCTGAGTGATATTGCATTGTACGTAAGTACCACAACTTCTTTATCCATTTTTCACTTTTTGCGATATTTAACTTGTACCGTAAACGAGGTTCTTGTAAACAGAGCCATCCCAAACTTTGGGGTGGCTGTGTCTTTTTGATTTTAATTTCCCTAAGCTATAGGACCATAAGTGGAAGTGCCCTAGGCTCTGTTGCTTAGTTTTTTGGATGTTTCAGGAAACACCATACACTTCTCCAGAGTGGCTGTTGGCCATTTACATCTCGCCCATCAGCATAACAAGGCTCCCAGTTCTCCATGGCCTGTCCTGCCTTTCTGGATTTTACACTTTTTTCAGAAGGCCCTTTGACCGGGGGGCAGTGAGACTTCATTGTAGTGCAGATTTCCTTTGCGAGCTTGCTTGGTTGGCCAGAAAGGGCGTATGCGTTTCTTCCTGAATATATTCAGGAAAGAACGCATACGCCCTTTTTGGCCAAGTGCATCATTGTCGACGTTCTGAGTCTTTTCATATGTTTTCAGTGCAATTCCAGTCTACCTCCTGAAATCGGTTTCCTGCAGTTCTGCCTTGCTCTCAGTTCCTCTTCATAGCCTTACCTCAATATACGTTTGGAAAATAGTTGGCCTTTATAACTCTGCAGGTTTTTCAATTGCAGTGGCCCTTAGCTCCATTTTTCAGCTCTTAGTTTTGTGATCTTGCCTCATATCCACAGGATTTCTTCAGGCCCTATTCTTCTTCTGGGGCGCCTTGCTCTGCCTTTGGTTAATTCTTCTTCCTGATGTGAAATTAGAGTGACATGTGCCCATTGAAACCGCTACAGCTATTTTCTCACTGGTTCCCCCTATTCCCATTCATCCTCCGCACTAACTGCAGACTGTGCGATACCGGAACTTAAAGGCATTGACTCTCCATGTGGAGATGTTGTTAGTAAAGTGGCTGGAATGTTGATCCGGAGCCCCAGGAGAGGAAAATGAGGTGCATTTTAGAAACCTTTCCCGATCATATGGTATACCATCTGCTGGATTTCCCATGCATGGTTTAGCTGTAGGAAGATTCCCTTCAACTTGGAGTGTTGGGACCCTTGGAATAAGTAGCATGAAGTATTGCATTAAACTTTCGGCAGTTGCTCACCAAAGCTCTCCAATCCTTTCAGCCCCAAGTGTCCAGCCTTATGTCTTATCCAGCTGTGGGTTTATATGTGGTCATTCCAGGTTGCATCACAGCCCCTGAGCGAATTTTGTAAGAATTTTTCTCTCTTTCATTGTTTCTGCGTTTTGGTTTTAAAATTTATTTCTGTAATGGGGTTTAGCTCATTTTCACTGCTGGGTTTGTGCCGCTCTGCGCACACTTGATTCCCTTATGGAGATATATCAATACATGGGTTTTAAGATTCTTATTACTCAGATATATTTCTCTGTGGTGTATAGGGTGTGTTGAGGCCAGTTCATTGAGCAAGGTGTAGATCTTGTCTGATACCTATTTGGTTTATTGAACGGTATCTGTGCTAATTTCAAACTCTGGTTTTATGCATCACCCCACCTCTCCTTTCCCCTTAAGCTGACATAAGTGTGTTTTCTAAATGTGAGACACTGTTCTGTTTTGTCATTCATTTTTTGTGCAGCCATATTTATCCTCCCTCTATAAGTGATATCTTATGATATGTTTCTTTTTCTGTTTGACTTATTTCAAGTAGTATTATCGGACCTCAATCCACTCTTTATCCTTCTACTAGCCTTATTACATTGATTTCATGGTGAAGAGATATTCCATTGTACATAAGTACCACATTTTCTTTATCCATTGTTCTCTTTCCTGGGATATTTAAGGTGTACTGAAGTTGAGGTTCTTGTAAACAGAGTAGCCCTAAACTGTGGTGTGCTTGTGTCTTGTTGATTTTTAGACTTCCCTAGATATACTCCCGTGATTGGAAGTGCCCTATGCTCTGTCGCTCTGTTTTTTAGATGATTTAGGAACCACCATACACTTCTCCAGAGTGGCTCTCGGCAGTTCACACACTGTCCATCAGCGTATAAAGGCTCCCTGTTCTCCATGGCCTGTCCTGCATTTCTGGTTTTTACAATTTTTTCGGATGGCCCTTTTGACCGGTGGGAAATGAGACTTCTTTGTTGTGCACATTTGCATTGCTTGCTTGCTTGGTTGCCCATAAAGTGCGTATGCGTTTTTTCCTGGATATATTCAGGAAAAAACGCATACTCCCTTTTGGGCCAACTGCATCATTGTCGAAATTCTGCCGCTTTTCATGTGCTTTAAAGGCGAGTCCAATCTATCTCTTGAAATCTGTTTCTTGCAATTCTGTCTTGCATTCAGATCCTCTTCTTTGCCTTACCTCAACATATTTTTGGACGTTAGTTTTCATTTATAACTCTGCAGGTTTGTGAATTGCAGTGACCCTGAGCTCCATTTTTTAAGTTGCTCTTTTGTGAGCTGGCCTCAAAACTGCAGGATTGCTTCAGGCCCTATTTTGGCTCCGGCGAGGCGGGATGAGCCTTTTTTTAATTCTTATTCTTAATGGGAAATTAGAGTGACATGTGCCCGTCCAAACCCCTACAACTATTCTCTCATTGTTTCCCCCTGTTCCCGTTCATCCTCCTCACAATTTGCAAAATGTGTGAAACAGAAGTTTAAATGTGCTGATTCTCTAAGTGGGGAGATTCTAAGTAACGTGGCTGGAATGATGAACAGGAGCACCAGGAGAGGATAAATGAGGTGCATTTTAGACACATCTCCCGATCACATGGTGTACAGTCCTCTGGGTTTTCCATGCATGTTTTAGCTGTAGGAAGATTCCTTGAACCTGCAGATTTGGGACCCATTGAATGGGTACCAGGTAGTATTACTTTAAAGGGTGTGCATTTCCTCACCCAACCCCACATTTCTCTTAGTGCGAACAGTTTCCAGCCTTATGTCTCATCCTGCTGTGGGTCTAGATGTGTTCAATCCATGTTGCATCACCGTCCCTGAGGAAAAGTTGTAAGAGGTTTTCTCTGTCTCTCTGTCGTTTATTTTTTTCAATTTATTACTATGTTGTTTACAGCTGATTTTCAAAGCTCTGTTTCTTGCTGCTGTACATCTACTTGATTCACGTACAGAGAGACATCAATAATTTCTTTTTTAGATTCTTACCAGTCATAGATATTCTTTTCCGGTGACTTGAGTGTGCTGAGTGCAGTTCTTTTAGTTACAGTGTAGGCCTTGTTGATTATCAGTTTGGTATTTGGAATGGTATCTTTGCTAATTTCAACCTCCTGGATGATGCCTCACCCCTCCCCACCTTTCCCGTTTAGCAGCCTTACACGTGTTTTCTACATATTTATGTCACTTAGAATGATCATACGTAACTCCTCCGGAGTTGTTACAACTGGCCATATTTCATTGATTTCCAGGCTGAGTAATATTCCACTCTACATAAGTACCACATCTCTATCCATTTTTTCCCTCCAGAGACATTTAAGTTATATCCTAGTCGAGGATCTTTTAAACAGAGAGGCAGTAAACATTGGGGTGCCTGTGTCCTCTCGATTTTTGTTTTTCCCAAGATATACGCCCATGAGTGCAAGTGCCCTATGCTCTGTAGCTCATTTTTTAGATGCTTTAGTAAACACAATACAGTTCTCCAGAATGGCCGTTGGCAATATACATTTCCACTATAAGCCTCACAGGGCTCCCTCCTCTCCTTGCCCTGTCCTGCATTTCTGGCGTTTACACTTTATGAGGATGGCTCTTCTGACTGATGCGAAGTGATATCTTTTGTAGTATTGATTTCCAGTGCCCACCTGTTTGGTTGGCTAAAAAAGTGTATGCCCTTTTCTTGAATATATACAGAAAAAAACGCATACAGCCTTTTTGGCCAACTGCAATGTTGGCAATGTTCAGCCCCTTTTCTTGTGCTTAATGGCGAGTCCTTTCTACCTCCTCAAATCCCTTTCCTGCCATTCTCCCTTGCTTGCCAATCCTTTTCTCTGACTTTCCTCAAGACATTTTTCAGTGATAGATATTTTCAACTCTGCAGTTTCGTGAATTTTACTGCCCCTGAGTTCCATTGTTCAACTTGTGTTTATGGGAACTGGCCACAAAGCAGTGGGATTTCCTCAAGCCCTATACTGTTTCCATGGGCAACCCTAGCCTTTGGTCAATTCATCTTCCTGATTGGAAATTAGAGTGACATGTGCCTGTCTGAACACCTAGGACTTGTCTCTCATTGTTCCTCATCCTTCCGCTTCATCCTCTGGACAAATTCCAAACTGTACGCAACAGGATGTTGACAGTGTTGACATCTCCAAGTGGGGAGACTGTTAGTAAAGACGCTGGAGGGGTGAACCCGAGCACCAGGAGATGAGGAGATGAGATGCCTTTTCCAAACTCTTCCCGATCAGACGGTATACCATCCTCTGGATGTGACAGACATGTTTTAGCAGTAGGAAGAGTCCCATTCATGTAAGGAGAACACCAGGGCTTTTTCAAAATCAGTGTCTCCCCGAAACCCAAACTGGGGAGTTTTTTAAGCTACGGCTACACATATGTTCATTAAGGGCCTTGGGAAGTAGGCAGAGTCCAAACTTTAGATGACTGAAGTCTTCAGGGTCAGAAGCACTCACCACCGGCTTCCCTTAGGTTACACTTTAACTGTCATTGATAGATGATGTCAATAAAAATATCTATTCTTTTTCCGATTATTTCCCCTTATAGGTTATTGCACAATATTGAGTGTAGTTCCCTGTGCTATACAGTAGTTCCTTGTTGATGATCTATTTTATACATAGCAGTGTGTATGTGTTAATTCCAAACTGTTAATTTATCCCTCCTCCCACCTTTCCCCTTTGGTAATAATAAATTATAAGATTTTATACTTCTCAGAAATGGGGGAGCTGAAAGAGAGGTATCATTTTCAATGGAAAAGCATTTAAAACAAGATTGAAGCTTTAACCAAGATTATTAGATGTACATCCTTGGAAAGAAATCACTTCATTTCTCTAATATTGACCTGACAAATAGGACAAACCTTCTCACTGAACTTGCTTATAATAAAGTGATGGAAATATCAAATGGAAGTGTTAGAAACATCTTATTTTACCCGAGCCTTATAAACTGTTCTATGTTAACTACAGTTTGGCTCACACATCTGTTCATTGAAGTTACAATAGTCTCAATTTCTGTTACTGATCCTCCAGAGTGGACCCCAACAAGGGTCCCCCTGCCCAGTGTCATTGGGGCCAACAGATCGAGACTGAGTTTGGTTCCCAAGCAAAGGAAACTTTATATTTTCATCAGAGAATGGAGAGGTGAGAGCATGCACTACCCCGTGGGCTGTGGGCTGGGCTGCTGTGTAGAGATCCTGTCAGAGTCAGTGGGAGGGAGGGGGCGGAGCTCTCAAGGGCCGGGTTGGCTGCAGCTCAGGCTCTATATCTCGGAGTCTGCACTGGGCCCCAGGAGCTGAGGTGTCGACCCAGCCATTCTGCACCAGGAAATCTGGTCTGAAGTGCCGGGTGTGGAACCTCTGCATGCGGGACCCTAGGAGCACGTGAAATTAGACAAAGCACAAAGGATAAAAAAGGTCAGACTTGACTTTATTGCCCAGATTCTATTTTTATCTCCCAGGGATTTTTAATGGGCTTTGCTGGGGACAAACCCCTCCTCTGCCTTTTGTCCCGTTCCTCATTCTTGGAGTGCTGAGGGTGCAGACCCTTCTTCTGTAACTGCTGAGTGCTGAGTTGGGAGCCCTCATACCAGGGGACGAGGGTCAGAACTTCTCCCCAGCAGCCTCCAGGTGACGTTGATTGGCCCCAGGACCCCTGCCTCCCTGCTCGTCCGCCTGAGCACCAGCATTGGAAGTGTTATAGATTCTAATGACCTTTAAGGGTCCAGGAAAGAGATGTGCAGAGACGCTGTGGGGGCCGGTTTCACCCCGCCCCACATTTGTTCGGCCACCTTAGGCTGACCGTTTCTGCCAGCCTAGATGCTCTGACCAGTAGTCTGCTCTTTCTTCAATTAGGCCCCTGAATTAACATAAAATCAGCACCAGGTGTCAGAGCCCTGCCCGCTCAACTCCCAGACAGTCCAGGGTCAGTGGTGATCAAGGACCATGATGGCCACTGAGTCAACAGCCTTTTGAAGTAAACAGGAGTCCAGCCGGTCTTATTGGCCACCATCATCACGGTGTCTGTAGGCTTTTCTATGGTGACAGTGTGATATACGGTTCCCCCGCCAAGATTATTAGCTCCCCTCCGGGTGCAGGAAGTCCTGCAAGCAGTAGTCTACTCCTTCGGGACACACTATTGTTGTTTTATGAGAGAAACTCCAGGTCAAGTGATGTTCACATGAGTCGTCATGGTGCCCTGTTGCCTCCGGTTATCTCTCTGGATGTTGGAGTTGGAGGGCCTCCTCACTCGAGGTCGGTGTGCCCACGGAGCGAACCCTGCAACTTCAGGGCATGGTTGGTGATTAGGATCACCACGTGGGGTCCTTTTCCCTTAGGAGGGAGGTGGCCTTTTGGGCTGCTGATTTCCAGGTTTTTAGATACCGCCAGTATCTTGGCCAGATGTGGCAGTGGGCCAAGCCCCTTGGTGACTGTAGTTTATCCTACCTGGATGGCATTCTTGCGTTGTTCCATTTCAAGTGGTCCCAGTTTTTGCACTAATTCTCCAATGGCGATTCACCTTTCACCGGGAATGGAAAGGTCAAAGGGTTTAGCTCAATTAGGGAGTTCCAGGGCAAGGGTCTGAATTGACTGCTCTTTCCATTCTTGAAAGGCCACTTCTGGATTCTGTTCAAAAGGATCATCATCTTTTCCTTTCAGTGTTTCATATAGAGGCCCAGCTAGTAGACTGTAGTTAGGGATCCAGAAGCAGCAAACCCTGGCCTCCCCAGGAACCCCTAAGCTGTCTTCTAGTTTTAGAAAGGGGTAAGGCTGCAAATGGTTTCTTCCCTTTCCTGGGATGGGCTTCTCTGACCTTGTGTGAGAATGAAGCCCAGGCAGGTCACCGCAGTCTGTGATATTTGAGCTTTTTCTTGGACAACTTCTATCCTTTATTGGCTTGGTAGTTCAGAGGCCTCCTTAGTAGGGCTGGCGATCAGAATGTCGTCTGCATATTGAAGGAGGGTTTCCTTTTCCAGAGGTAGAACTTTTCGGTCGTTAGCTAAGCTTTCCCCAAAGATGGTGTGGGAATTTTTGAACCCTTGGGGCAAGACGGCCCGGAAGTATTGTTTTAGTTGTATGTTGAGTCCTGCCACTCACAAGCCAAAATTTCTTGTGACTCTGGGACTAATGGAATACAAAAGAAGGCATCATTGAAGACTAATACAGAATACCATGTCCTGGTGGTTGGTAGAATGACCAGCAGGGTGTAGGAATCAGGAGCAACTGGAGGTATATCCTCGGTGGCTTCACTGACTGTCCTGACATCCTTTACCAGGTCCCCAGCAGCCCATGGGGCTCTCGTGGTCAGGCCAATCCCAGGATATGGAGCTCTCCTGGGCAGGTACCCCACCCCCAACCCAGCCCACGGGGCTCTCATGGTCAGGCCCCTCCCAGGATACAGAGCTACCCTTGCAGGTACCGTGGCAGGGCTGGGCACACAGGAACCGTGCACATAGCCCTCATTGAAGAGCACCCCCAGCTCACCTGTCGCTCAGAGCTGACACAGAGCACCTCAGAGCAGGACTTGAACTAACAAACAGCAGCTCCGACAGGTCTGTGACCCTGGGCATCACTCTGTGTGGCCTCCCTCCACCTGGTCTTCCAGAGACTTCCACTGCACCCAGGGCACCAGGCCTCTGTCTCCAACCACCACCCACCCCTCCTCTCCCTGACTCCTGGGTTCCTCTCATTAGGAGAGGGTTTTCTTGAAGTTGTCTCCCACTCATGGGCCAGATAAAATGATTAGAAAACAAGCCAAAGCTGCAGCCCCTTGTCTATCCTGACTCTCAGGAGCCCACACCTGTTCCTTGGACCTGGCCGGTTCAGCAAGTTCCATTTTCTGCAACTGTGAGCCCCTGAGGGGTGATGATTGGTTACCTGGGCAGCCTTACCATGCCGGCCAGCCCTCCCCAGGTGTGCCTGGGTTGAGATCAATATAAATACCACTCCAGGCAGCAAAAGCCCCTGCAGCTGTGCCTGACGCCATTTTCTCTGCCCTGTCAGCAGTCTCGGGGCTGGGCTGGTGGGAGGGAGTGAGAGGCCACGGCTTTGTGGGTGGCCCAGTGTGAGTGGGGCTCTGCTGGACTTTCTGCAGCAGTTGCCAGGCTGCCACCTGCTAAAGAAGAGGATGTGTCACCCATACCTGCTGCTGGAATTTCTCCCTGGGCAGAGGTGAGGAAGGAAAAAAGCAGTGGGGGCAGGGACAGGACGGGTATCTCAGGCAGGGAAATGGAAATCTTCCAGAAGAGCACCCAGGGCCAGGACCATCCTGGCTGGCCTGCAGGCACCAAGTCAGCTGGCATGCTGTCACTCGTGTGGCTCCATGGCCCTTCCTCTAGGCTTTCAAGTCCTTGTATATATTCAGGTGTTTTACCTGGGAAGGGTGGGAACAGTTCAGCAGCAAGTGGCCTGGGGCTCAGCTCACGTTTACTCACAGATGCCTCGGCACGGTGCCCCAGCTTTGCAATGAGGACGCTTGTTGTGTGGGGGCTGCTGGCTGAATGGGAGACGATTCCCCACCACTGACCAACTTCAGAATTGTTTACAACTGGAGCAAGTGCCCTGATACGGTTTTCCTCTGAGTAACTGGTGGGTTCTGTTTTTTTTTTTCTCTTTTTCGTTTTTGGTTCAAGGTAGATTTTATTCCTCTTTTTTGTATTTACAGATATAAGCATGGAAATAATTTATTCATATAAATACATGTATGTGAAGGGAATAATTGTTTTTTCTGTTTTATTTTTTAAATTTTATTTCTTTTTAATTTTGAATTTTATTTTATATTTTTATACAGCAGGTTCTCATTGGTTATCTACTTTATACATATAAATGTTTACATGCCAATCCCAATCTCTCAACTCCTCCCACCACCACCCCTCCAAGAGCTTTCCCCCCTTGTTATCCATACGATTGTTGTCTACATCTGTTGCTCTATTTATGCCTTGCAAAATGGTTAATCTGTACAGTTTTTCTAGGTTCCACATATATGCATGAATATACAAGATTTGTTTTTCTCTTTCTGACTTACTTCACTCTGTAGGACAGTCTCTAGATCCATCGACGTCTCTACAAATGACCCAATTTCATTCCTTTCATGGCTTAGTAATATTCCATTTTATATATGTACCACAGCTTTATGCATTCGTCTGTCTGTGGGCATTTAGGTTGCTTCCATTACCTCGATATTGTAAATAGTGATGCAATGAACATTGCGGTGAATGTCTCTTTTTGATTTATGGTTTTGTCTGAGTATATGTCCAGTCCTGGGATTGCTGTATCATATGGTAATTCTATTATTAGTTTCTTAAGAAACTCCATATTGTTCTCCATAGTGACTGTATCAATTTATATTCCCAACAATAGTGGAAGAGTGTTCCTTTTCTCCACACCCTTTCCAGCATTTGTTGTTTGTAGATTTTCAGATGATGCCCATTCTAACAGGTGTGAGGTGATACCTCATTGTTGAGTCCATTTCGTTGAGCAACGGGTAGGTCTTGTCTATTACATATTTGGCTTATGGAACGGTATCTGTGCTAATTTCAAACTCTGGTTTTATGCAGCACCCCAACTCACCTTTCCCCTTAAGCAAGCATAAGTTGGTTTTCTAAACTTGAGACCCTGTTCTGTTTTGTAATTCAGTTCATGTGTAGCCAAGTTTACATTCCGTGCATTAGTGATACCTTATGATGTTTCTTTTTCTGTGTGACTTATTTCACTTAGAATCATCATGCCTCAATCCACTCATTATGCTGGTACAGGCCTGGTGACACAGATTTCATTGCTGAGTGGTATTCTGTTGTACATAAGTACCGCAACTTCTTTATCAATTATTTGTTCTCTGGGATATTTAACTTGTACTGTAGAAGAGGCTCCTGTAAACAGAGCCGTTGTAAATTTTGGGGTGGCTGTGTCTTTTCGATTTTAATTTCCCTAAGCTATAGGACCATAAGTGGAAATGCCCTAGATTCTGTTGCTTTGTTTTTCAGATGTATCAGGAAACACCATACACTTCTCCAGAGTGGCTGTTGGCAATGTACATCCCGCCCATAAGCATAACAAGGCTCCTTTTTCCCCATGGCCTGTCTTGCCTTTCTGGATTTTACACTTTTCTCAGTGGCCCTTTAGACCGGGGGGAAGTGACACTTCATAGTATTTCGGATTTCCATTGCAAGCTTGCTTGGTTTGCCAAAAAGGGCGTATGTGTTTTTTCCTGAATATATTCAGGAACAAACTCATACGCCCTTTGTTGCCAAGTGCATCATTGTCGATGTTCTGCCTCTTTTCCTATGCTTTAAATGCAAATCCAGTCTACCTCCTGAAATCGGTTTCCTGCAATTCTGCCCCGCTTTCAAGTCCTCTTCGCAGCCTTACTTCAATATATTTTTGGACGTTATCTGTCATTTATAACTCTGCAGGTTTGTGAATTACAGGGCCCCTGAGCTCCTTTCTTCAACTCGCTTTCTTGTGAGCTGGCCGCAAACCCGCAAGACTGCTTCAGGCCCTAATCTGCTTCTGGCAGGGCACGCTGAGCCTTTGGTTAATTCCTCTTCCTGGTGGGAAATGAGTGTTAAATATGCCCGTCCAGACACCTACCTCACTCTCAACCCCTTGGTGATGTGGGTCCTCTGGTTTGTGGCCACTTTTGCTGGGTTCCTCACCTTTCAATGATGTGGCCCCACTAGTGTGAGGACACTCCTGCTTGGTTCTCATCCACGTGGTTATGTGGACCCCCTGGTGAGAGTCTGTTTCTGGCTTTGTTCCTCACCCACCTGTGAGGGAGACCCTCTGCTGATAGGTCACTCCTGCATGGCTGGCACACATTGCCTTGGTGAAGTCAGCCGTGTGGTGGCAGTTGGAGCGTGCTGGGAATCTCTTCCCCCGGTGATGAGGGCCCTCTTGCGTCAGGCCCTAACTGCTGGGCTCACCAACTTTTCTTAGGGAGCCCAGTGATGCTTTGGCACTCCTCTTAGGATCCCATCTCCATGGGGATGTGGGCCTTCTGCTCTGAGGTCCCAACGGCTGGGTTGTTCACATTTTCATGATGTGGGCTCTCTGGTGTTAGTTCACAGAAGCCTGGATCCCATAGCCTCTGTGCTCTTGGCTGCCTGCTGGGAGGTTCCAACTGCTGGATTCCTCACTTTTTTAATTTTTTGGGCCCTCTGTTGTGAGGATCCTCCTGCCTGCCTCACTCCCAGCCCCTTCGTGATGTGTGTCGTCTGGTTTGAGGCCACATGTGCTGGGTTCCTCACCTTTCGATGATGTGGGACCAATGGTCTTAGGAGACTCCTGCCTGGTTCACATCCCCTTGGTGATGTGGGCCCTCTGTTGAGAGTCTGATCCCGGCTGGGTTCCTCACCCATCTGTGAGGTAGGCCGTCTGATGTGAGGTCACTCTTGCCTGGCTTGCTCACCTCGCCTTGTGGACATGAGCCCTCTGGTGGCACTTGGAGCCTGCTGGGAGCCTCCTCTCGTCGGTGATGAGGGCCCTCTGGCATCAGGCCCTAACTGCTGGGCTCCCTACATTTTGTGATGTGTGCCCAGTGGTGCGAGGACACTCCAGCCAGGTTCACATCCCCATTGGGGTGTGGGCCTTCTGCTCTGAGGTCCCAAAGCCTGGGTTGCTCACAGTTTCATGATGTGGGCTCTCTGCTGTTAGTTCACTCCTGCCTGCATCCCATAGCTTCTGTGCTCTGGGCCGCCTGCTGGGAGGTTCCAACTGCTGGATTCCTCACCTTTCTTATTCTTTGGGCCCTCTGTTTTTAGGCTACTCCTGCCTGCCTCACTCCCATTCCCTTTGTGATATGTGTCCTCTGATTTGAGGCCACATGTGCTGGGTTCCGCACCTTTCGATGATGTGACCCCACTGGAGGGAAGACAGTCCTGACTGGTTCCCATCCCCTTGCTGATGTGGGCCCTCAGGTGAGAGTCTGATCCTGGCTGGGTTCCTCACCCTTCTGTGAGGTGGGCCCTCTGCTGTGAGGTCAATCATGCCTGTCTGGCACACGTCACCTTGGCGACGTGGGCCCTCTGGTGGCAGTTGGAGTGTGCTGGGATCCTCCTCCCCTCGGTGATGAGGGCCCTCTTGCCTTAGGCCATAACTGCTGGGCTCCCCACATTTTCTGATGTGCGCCAAGTGAGTGAGGAGACTCTTGCCAGGTTCCCATCCCCATGGCGATATGGGCCTTCTGCTCTGAGGTCAAAACGGCTGGCTTGCTCACAGTACCATGATGTGGGCCCTCTGCTGTGAGTTCACTCCGGCAAGGATCCCTTATCATCGGTGCTCTGAGCCGCCTGCTGGGAGGTTCCAACTGCTGGATTCCTCAACTTTTTTATTCTATGTGCCCTCTGTTGTGAGGCTCCTCCTGCCTGCCTCACTGCCAGCCCCTTGGTGATGACTGTCCTATGGCTTGAGGCCACATGTGCTGCGTTCCTCACCTTTCGATGATGTGACCCCACTCGTGTGAGGACACTCCTGCCTGGTTCCCATCCCCTTGGTGAGGTGGGCCCTCTGGCGAGAGTCTAATCCTGGCTGGGTTCCTCAACGTTCTGTGAGGTAGGCCCTCTGCTGTGAGGTCACTCCTGCCTGGCTGGCACACGTCACCTTGGAGACGTGAGCCCTCTGGTGGCAGTTGGAGCGTGCAGGGCGCCTCCTCCTCTCGGTGATGACGGCCCTCTGGCGTCAGGCCCTAAATGGTGGGCTCCCCACATTTTCTGATGTGCGCCCAGTGGTGCGAGGACACTCCAGCCAGGTTCCCATTCCCATGGGGATGTGGTCCTTCTGCGCTGAGGTCTCAACTCCTGGGTTGCTCACAGTTTTGTGATGTGGGCCCTCTGCTGTGAGTTCACTGTGGCCTGGATCCCATAGCCTCGGTGTTCTGGGCCGCCTGCTGGAAGGTCTAAATGCTGGAATCCTCACGTTTTTTATATTATGTGCCCTGTGTTGTGAGGCTACTCCTGCCTGCCTCACTCCAAGGCCCTTGGTGATGTGGGTCCTCTGGTTTGAGGACACATGTGCTGGGTTCCTCACCTTAAGATGATGAGGCCCCACTGGTGTGAGGATAATCCTGACTGGGTCCCATCCCCTTTGTGATGTGGGCCCTCTGGTGAGAGTCTGATCCTGGCTGGGTTCCTCACCCATCTGTGAGGTGGGCCCTCTACTATCAGGTAACTCTTGCCTGGGTTGCTCACCTCGCCTTGTTGACATGAGCCCTCTGGTGGCAATTGGACCCTGCTGGGAGCCTCCTCAGCTCTGTGATGAGGGCCCTCTGATGTCAGGCCCTAACTGCTGGGCTCCCCAACTTTTCTTAGTGAGCCCAGTGTTGCTCAAGCACTCCTCTTAGGTTCCCATCCCCATGGGGATGTGGGCCTTCTGCTCTGAGGTTCCAACGGCTGGGTTGATCACAATTTCATGATGTGGGCTCTCTGGTGTTAGTTCACTGTGGCCTGGATCCCATAGCCTCTGTGGTCTTGGCTGCCTGCTGGGAGGTTCCAACTGCTCGATTCCTCAACTTTTGTATTCTATGGGTCCTGTGTTGTGATGCTCCTCCTGCCTGCCTCACTCGCAACCCCTTCGTGATGTGGGTCTTCTGGTTTGAGGCCACATGTGCTGGGTTAGGCAACTTTCAATGATGTGGCCCCACTGGTGTGAGGACACTCCTGCCTGGTTCCCATCCCCTTGGTGATGTGGGCCTTCTGGTGACAGTCTTATCCTGGCTGAGTTCCTCACTCTTCTGTGAGGTAGGCCCTCTGCTGTGAGGTCAATCCTGCCTGACTTGCACACATCACCTTGGCGACGTGGGCCCTCTGTTGGCACATGGAACCTGCTGGGAGCCTCCTGCCCTCGGTGATGATGGCCCTCTAGCATCAGGCTCTAACTGCTGGGCTCCCCACGTTTTCTGATGTGAGCCCAGTGATGCCAGGACACTCCTGTCAGGTTCCCATCCCCATGGGGATGTGGGCTTTCTGCTCTGAGGTCCCAATGCCTGGGTTGCTCACAGTTTCATGATGTGGGCTCTCTGGTGTTAGTTAACTCCTGCCTGCATCCCATAGCTTCTGTGCTCTCGGCCGCCTGCTGGGAGGTTCCAAATGCTGGATTCCTCACTTTTTTTATTCTTTGGGCCCTCTGTTTTTAGGCTACTCCTACCTGCCTCACTCCCATCCCCTTTGTGATGTATGTCCTCTGATATGAGGCCACATGTGCTGGGTTCCTCACCTTTCGATGATGTGGTCCCACTGGTGGGAGGACAGTCCTGACTGGTTCCCATCCCCTTGGTGTTGTGGGCCCTCTGGTGAGAGTCTCATCCTGCCTCGGTTCCTCACCCTTCTGTGAGATAGGCCCTCTGCTGTGAGGTCACTACTGCCTGGCTGGTGCATGCCACCTTGTAGACGTGGGCCCTCTGTTGGCAGTTGGAACCTGCTGGGAGTCTCCTCCCCTCAGTTATGAGGGCCCCCTGGCATCAGGCCCTAACTGCTGGGCTCCTAACATTTTCTGATATGTGCTAAGTGGTGCAAAGCCACTCCTGCCAGGTTCCCATCCCAATGGGGATGTGGGCCTTCTGTTCTGAGGTCCCAACAGCTGGGCTGCTCACAGGTTCATGATGTGGGCCCTCTGCTGTGAGTTCACTGCGGCCTGGATCCCATAGCCTCGGTGCTCTGGGCCACTTGCTGGGAGGTTCCAACTGCTGGATTCCTCAACTTTTATATTCTATGGACCCTGTGTTGTGAGGCCAGTCCTGCCAGCCTCATTCCGAACCCCTTGGTGATGTGGTTCCTCTGGTTTGAGGACACATGTGCTGGGATCCTCACCTTTCGATGATGTTGTCCCACTGGTGTGGGGACACTCCTGCCTGGTTCCCATCCCCTTGGTGATGTGGGCCCTCTGGTGAGAGTCTGATCCTGGCTGTGTTCCTCACCCTTCTGTGAGGTGGGCCCTCTGCTGTGAGGTCACTCCTGCCAGGCTGGCACACATCGCCTTGGCGACGTTGGCCCTCTGGTGGCAGCTGGAGCCTGCTGGGAGCCTCCTCCTCTCGGTGATGAGTGCCCTCTAGTGTCAGGCCCTAACTTCTGAGCACCCCACGTTTTCTGATGTGAGCCCAGTGATGCCAGGACACTCCTGTCATGTTCCCATCACCATGGGGATGTGGGCCTTCTGCTCTGAGGTCCCAATGTCTGGGTTGCTCACAGTTTCATGATGTGGGCTGTCTGGTGTTAGTTCACTCTGGCCTGGTTCCTCTAGCCTCTGTGCTCTGGGCCGCCTGCTGGGAGGTTCCAACTGCTGGATTCCTCACCTTTCTTATTTTTGGGCCCTCTGTTATGAGGCTCCTCCTGCCTGCCTCACTCCCAGCCCCTTGGTGATGGGTGTCCTATGGTTTGAAGCCACATGTTCTGGGTTCCTCACCTTTAGATGATGTGGCCCTACTCATGTGAGGACACTCCTGCCTGGTTCCAATCCATTTGGTGATGTGGGCCCTCTGGTGCGAGTCTGATCCTGACTGGGTTCGTCACACTTCTCTGAGGTGGGCCCTCTGCTGTGAGGTCATTCGTGCCTGGTTGGCACACATCGCCTTGGCGACGTCAGCCCTCTGGTGGCAGTTGGAGCCTGCTGGGAGCCTCCTTCCCTTGGTGATGAGGGTCCTCTGGCGCCAGGCCCTAACTGCTGGTCGCCCAAAATTTTCTGATACGTTCTCAGTGGTGCGAGGACACTCCTACCAGAATTCCATCCCCATGGGGATGTGGGCCTCCTGCTCTGAGGTCCCAATGGCTGGGTTGCTCAGTTTCATGACATGGGCCCTCTTCTGTGAGTTCACTGTGGCCTGGATCCCATAGCCTCGGTGCTCTGGGCCGCCTGCTGGGAGGTTCCAACTGCTGGATTCCTCACTTTTTTATTCTATGTGCCCAGTGTTGTGAGGCTACTCCTGCCTGCCTCACTCCGAGGTCCTTGGTGATGTGGGTCCTCTGGTTTGAGGACACATGTGCTGAGTACCTCAGCTTTCGATGATGTGGCCCCACTGATGTGAAGACACTCCTGCCTGGTTCCCATCCCCTTGGTGATGTGGGCCCTCTGGTGAGAGTCTGATGTTGGCTGGGTTTCTCACCCTTCTGTGAGGTGGGACCTCTGCTGTGAGGTAACTCCTGCCTGGCATGCTAACGTTGCCTTGGCAATGTGAGCCCTCAGGTGGCAGTTGGAGCCTGCTGGGAATCTCCTCCCCTCAGTTATGAGAGCTCTGGATAAAACAAATATGCCCTTTTTTGCCAAGTGCATTATTTTCCAAGTTCTGTCTCTTTTCCTATGCTTTAAGAGCTACTCCCGTGTACGTTTTGAAATCAATTTCCAGCAATTCTGCCCTGCATTCAAGTCCTCTTCGCAGCCTTACTTCAGCATAATTTTGGATGATAGCTGTCATTTATAACTCCGCAGGTTTCTGAATTACAGTGTCCCTGAGCTCCATTCTTCAACTCGCTTTCTTGTGAGCTGGCCGCAACACCGCAGGATCTCCTCAGGCCCTAATTTAGTTCCAGCATGGCACGCGGAGCCTTTGGTTAATTCCTCTTCCTGGTGGGAAATGAGAGTTAAATTTGCCCGTCCGGACACCTCCACCTAGTCTCTCATTGGTTCTCCCTATTCCTGTTCATTTTCCACAGAAATTGCAAACTGGGCCAAACAGGAGGTTAAAGGCACTGACTCTCCAAGTGGGGAGAGTGTTAGTAAAGCGTCTGGAATGTTGCACCCGAGTACCAGGGGACGAAAACTGAGACACATTTGAACACGTTTTCCGATCACACGGTGGATCATACTCTGGGTTCCACATGCATGTTTTAGCTGAAGGAAGAATCCCTTAAACAGGGAGAGTTGAGACCCATGGAATGGGTACCATGCAATATGACTTCAAAGGGTCTGCATTTGCTCACCGAACCTCACCAATCCTATCACTGCTGCGTTTATGCTGCTGTACACACGCTTGATTCTCTTTCGGAGACATATAAATCCATAGGTTTTAAGATTCTTACTAGTCAGGTATATTCTTAGGCGTTTAATATGGGGTGTTGAGTCCACTTCGTTGAGCAAGGAGTAGCTCTTGTCTATTACATATTTGGCTTATGGAACGGTATCTGTGCTAATTTCAATCTCTGGTTTTATGCAGCATCCCAACTCACCTTTCCCCTTAAGCAAGCATAAGTTGGTTTTCTACATTTGAGACCCTGTTCTGTTTTGTAATTCAGTTCTTGTGTAGCCAAGTTTACATTCCGTGTATTAGTGATATCTTATGATGTTTCTTTTTCTGTGTGACTAATTTCACTTAGAATCATCGTACCTGAATCCACTCATTATGCTGCTACGGGCCTGATGACGTAGATTTCATTGCTGAGTGATATTGCATTGTACGTAAGTACCACAACTTCTTTATCCATTTTTCGCTTTCTGTGATATTGAACTTGTACCGTAAACGAGGTTCTTGTAAACAGAGCCGTCCCAAACTTTGGGGTGGCTGTGTCTTTTTGATTTTAATTTCCCTAAGCTATAGGACCATAAGTGGAAGTGCCCTAGGCTCTGTTGCTTTGTTTTTTGGATGTTTCAGGAAACACCATACACTTCTCCAGAGTGGCTGCTGGCAATTTACATCCCGCCCATCAGCATAACAAGGCTCCCAGTTCTCCATGGCCTGTCCTGCCTTTCTGGATTTTACACTTTTTTCGGATGGCCCTTTTGACCGGGGGGCAGTGAGACTTCATTGTAGTGCAGATTTCCTTTGCAAGCTTGCTTGGTTGGCCAAAAAGGGCGTATGCGTTTTTTCCTGAATATATTCAGGAAAAAACGCATACGCCCTTTTTGGCCAAGTGCATCATTGTGGACGTTCTGCCTCTTTTCCTATGCTTTACATGCAATTCCAGTCTACCTCCTGAAATCGGTTTCCTGCAATTCTGCCCCCCTTTCAACTCCTCTTGGCTGCCTTACTTCAATATATTTTTGGAAGATAGCTGTCATTTATAACTCTGCAAGTTTTTGAATTACAGTGCCCCTGAGCTCCTTTCTTCAACTCGCTTTCTTGTGAGCTGGCCGCAACACCGCAGGATTGCTTCAGGCCCTAGTGTGCTTCTAGCCTGGCACGCTGAGCCTTTGGTTAATTCCTCTTCCTGGTGGGAAATGAGAGTTAAATTTGTCCGTCCAGACACCTCCACCTAGTCTCTCATTGGTTCTCCGTATTCCTGTTCATCTTACGCAGAAATTGCAAACTTGGCCAAACAGGAGGTTAAAGGCACCGACTCTCCAAGTGGGGAGAGTGTTAGTAAAGCGTCTGGAATGTTACACCCGAGTATCAGGGGACGAAAACTGAGACACATTTGAACACGTTTCCCAATCATACTCTGGGTTCCACATGCATGTTTTAGCTGAAGGAAGAAATCCCTTAAACAGGGAGAGTTGAGACCCGTGGAATGGGTACCATGCAATATGACTTCAAAGGGTCTGCATTTGCTCACCGAACCTCAGCAATCCTATCACTGCTGCGTTTATGCCCCTGTACACACGCTTGATTCTCTTTCGGAGACATATAAATCCATAGGTTTTAAGATTCTTACTAGTCAGGTAGATTCTTACTAGTCAGGTATATTTTTAGGCGTTTAATATGGGGTGTTGAGTCCACTTCGTTGAGCAAGGAGTAGCTCTTGTCTATTACATATTTGGCTTATGGAAAGGTATCTGTGCTCATTTCAATCTCTGGTTTTATGCAGCACCCCAACTCACCCGTCCCCTTAAGCAAGCATAAGTTGGTTTTCTACATTTGACACCCTGTTCTGTTTTGTAATCCAGTTCTTGTATAGCCAAGTTTACATTCCGTGTATTAGTGATATCTTATGATGTTTCATTTTCTGTGTGACTAATTTCACTTAGAATCATCGTACCTGAATCCACTCATTATGCTGCTACGGGCCTGATGACATAGATTTCATTGCTGAGTGATATTGCATTGTACGTAAGTACCACAACTTCTTTATCCATTTTTCACTTTCTGCGATATTGAACTTGTACCGTAAACGAGGTTCTTGTAAACAGAGCCGTCCCAAACTTTGGGGTGGCTGTGTCTTTTTGATTTTAATTTCCCTAAGCTATAGGACCATAAGTGGAAGTGCCCTAGGCTCTGTTGCTTTGTTTTTTAGATGTTTCAGGAAACACCATACACCTCTCCCGAGTGGCTGTTGGCAATTTACATCCCGCCCATCAGCATAACAAGGCTCCCAGTTCTCCATGGCCTGTCCTGCCTTTCTGGATTTTACACTTTTTTCAGATGGCCCTTTTGACCGGGGGGAAGTGAGACTTCATTGTAGTGCAGATTTCCTTTGCAAGCTTGCTTGGTTGGCCAAAAAGGGCGTATGCGTTTTTTCCTGAATATATTCAGGAAAAAACGCATACGCCCTTTTTGGCCAAGTGCATCATTGTGGACGTTCTGCCTCTTTTCCTATGCTTTAAATGCAATTCCAGTCTACCTCCTGAAATCGGTTTCCTGCAATTCTGCCCCGCTTTCAAGTCCTCTTGGCAGCCTTACTTCAGTATATTTTTGGACGATAGCTGTCATTTATAACTCTGCAGGTTTGTGAATTACAGTGCCCCTGAGCTCCTTTCTTCAACTCGCTTTCTTGTGAGCTGGCCGCAACACCGCAGGATTGCTTCAGGCCCTAATCTGGTTCCGGCACGGCACGCTGAGCCTTTGGTTAATTCCTCTTCCTGGTGGGAAATGAGAGTTAAATTTGCCCGTCCAGACACCTCCAGCTAGTCTCTCATTGGTTCTCCCTATTCCTGTTCATCTTCCGCAGAAATTGCAAACTGGGCCAAACAGGAGGTTAAAGGCACTGACTCTCCAAGTCGGGAGAGTGTTAGTAAAGCGTCTGGAATGTTGCACCCGAGTACCAGGGGACGAGAACTGAGACATATTGGAACACGTCTCCCGATCACACGGTTGATCATACTCTGGGTTCCACGTGCATGTTTTAGCTGAAGGAAGAATCCCTTAAACCTGGAGAGTTGAGACCCGTGGAATGGGTACCATGCAATATGACTTCAAAGGGTCTTCATTTGCTCACCGAACCTCTCCAATCCTATCACTGCTGCGTTTATGCCCCTGTACACACTCTTGATTTTCTTTCAGAGACATAGCAGTGCATAGGTTTTAAGATACTTACTAGTCAGGTACATTCTTAGGCGTTTAATATGGGGTGTTGAGTCCATTTCGTTGAGCAAGGAGTAGTTCTTGTCTATTCCATATTTGGCTTAAGGAACTTTATCTGTGCTCATTTCAATCTCTGGTTTTATGCAGCACCCCAACTCACCTTTCCCCTTAAGCAAGCATAAGTTGGTTTTCTAAATTTGAGACCCTGTTCTGTTTTGTAATCCAGTTCCTGTGTAGCCAAGTTTACATCCCGTGTATTAGTGATATCTTATGATGTTTCTTTTTCTGTGTGACTTATTTCAGTTAGAATCATCATACCTGAATCCACTCATTATGCTGCTACGGGCCTGATGACATAGATTTCATTGCTGAGTGATATTGCATTGTACGTAAGTACCACAACTTCTTTATCCATTTTTCACTTTCTGCGATATTGAACTTGTACCGTAAACGAGGTTCTTGTAAACAGAGCCGTCCCAAACTTTGGGGTGGCTGTGTCTTTTTGATTTTAATTTCCCTAAGCTATAGGACCATAAGTGGAAGTGCCCTAGGCTCTGTTGCTTTGTTTTTTAGATGTTTCAGGAAACACCATACACCTCTCCGGAGTGGCTCTTGGCAATTTACATCCCGCCCATCAGCATAACAAGGCTCCCAGTTCTCCATGGCCTGTCCTGCCTTTCTGGATTTTACACTTTTTTCAGATGGCCCTTTTGACCGGGGGGAAGTGAGACTTCATTGTAGTGCAGATTTCCTTTGCAAGCTTGCTTGGTTGGCCAAAAAGGGCGTATGCGTTTTTTCCTGAATATATTCAGGAAAAAACGCATACGCCCTTTTTGGCCAAGTGCATCATTGTGGACGTTCTGCCTCTTTTCCTATGCTTTAAATGCAATTCCAGTCTACCTCCTGAAATCGGTTTCCTGCAATTCTGCCCCGCTTTCAAGTCCTCTTGGCAGCCTTACTTCAGTATATTTTTGGACGATAGCTGTCATTTATAACTCTGCAGGTTTGTGAATTACAGTGCCCCTGAGCTCCTTTCTTCAACTCGCTTTCTTGTGAGCTGGCCACAACACCGCAGGATTGCTTCAGGCCCTAATCTGGTTCCGGCACGGCACGCTGAGCCTTTGGTTAATTCCTCTTCCTGGTGGGAAATGAGAGTTAAATTTGCCCGTCCAGACACCTCCAGCTAGTCTCTCATTGGTTCTCCCTATTCCTGTTCATTTTCCGCAGAAATTGCAAACTGGACCAAACAGGAGGTTAAAGGCACTGACTCTCCAAGTCGGGAGAGTGTTAGTAAAGCGTCTGGAATGTTGCACCCGAGTACCAGGGGACGAGAACTGAGACATATTGGAACATGTCTCCCGATCACACGGGTGATCATACTCTGGGTTCCACGTGCATGTTTTACCTGAAGGCAGAATCCCTTAAACCTGGAGAGTTGAGACCCGTGGAATGGGTACCATGCAATATGACTTCAAAGGGTCTTCATTTGCTCACCGAACCTCTCCAATCCTATCACTGCTGGGTTTATGCCCCTGTACACACGCTTGATTTTCTTTCAGAGACATAACAATTCATAGGTTTTAAGATACTTACTAGTCAGGTACATTCTTAGGCGTTTAATATGGGGTGTTGAGTCCATTTCGTTGAGCAAGGAGTAGTTCTTGTCTATTCCATATTTGGCTTAAGGAACTTTATCTGTGTTCATTTAAATCTCTGGTTTTATGCAGCACCCCAACTCACCTTTCCCCTTAAGCAAGCATAAGTTGGTTTTCTAAATTTGAGACCCTGTTCTGTTTTGTAATCCAGTTCCTGTGTAGCCAAGTTTACATTCCGTGTATTAGTGATATCTTATGATGTTTCTTTTTCTGTGTGACTTATTTCAGTTAGAATCATCATACCTGAATCCACTCATTATGCTGCTACGGGCCTGATGACATAGATTTCATTGCTGAGTGATATTGCATTGTACGTAAGTACCACAACTTCTTTATCCATTTTTCACTTTCTGCAATATTGAACTTGTACCGTAAACGAGGTTCTTGTAAACAGAGCCGTCCCAAACTTTGGGGTGGCTGTGTCTTTTTGATTTTAATTTCCCTAAGCTATAGGACCATAAGTGGAAGTGCCCTAGGCTCTGTTGCTTTGTTTTTTAGATGTTTCAGTTAACACCATACACCTCTCCGGAGTGGCTCTTGGCAATTTACATCCCGCCCATCAGCATAACAAGGCTCCCAGTTCTCCATGGCCTGTCCTGCCTTTCTGGATTTTACACTTTTTTCAGATGGCCCTTTTGACCGGGGGGAAGTGAGACTTCATTGTAGTGCAGATTTCCTTTGCAAGCTTGCTTGGTTGGCCAAAAAGGGCGTATGCGTTTTTTCCTGAATATATTCAGGAAAAAACGCATACGCCCTTTTTGGCCAAGTGCATCATTGTGGACGTTCTGCCTCTTTTCCTATGCTTTAAATGCAATTCCAGTCTACCTCCTGAAATCGGTTTCCTGCAATTCTGCCCCGCTTTCAAGTCCTCTTGGCAGCCTTACTTCAGTATATTTTTGGACGATAGCTGTCATTTATAACTCTGCAGGTTTGTGAATTACAGTGCCCCTGAGCTCCTTTCTTCAACTCGCTTTCTTGTGAGCTGGCCGCAACACCGCAGGATTGCTTCAGGCCCTAATCTGGTTCCGGCACGGCACGCTGAGCCTTTGGTTAATTCCTCTTCCTGGTGGGAAATGAGAGTTAAATTTGCCCGTCCAGACACCTCCAGCTAGTCTCTCATTGGTTCTCCCTATTCCTGTTCATCTTCCGCAGAAATTGCAAACTGGGCCAAACAGGAGGTTAAAGGCACTGACTCTCCAAGTCGGGAGAGTGTTAGTAAAGCGTGTGGAATGTTGCACCCGAGTACCAGGGGACGAGAACTGAGACATATTGGAACACGTCTCCCGATCACACGGTTGATCATACTCTGGGTTCCACGTGCATGTTTTAGCTGAAGGAAGAATCCCTTAAACATGGAGAGTTGAGACCCGTGGAATGGGTACCATGCAATATGACTTCAAAGGGTCTTCATTTGCTCACCGAACCTCTCCAATCCTATCACTGCTGCGTTTATGCCCCTGTACACATGCTTGATTTTCTTTCAGAGACATAGCAGTGCATAGGTTTTAAGATACTTACTAGTCAGGTACATTCTTAGGCGTTTAATATGGGGTGTTGAGTCCATTTCGTTGAGCAAGGAGTAGTTCTTGTCTATTCTATATTTGGCTTAAGGAACTTTATCTGTGCTCATTTCAATCTCTGGTTTTATGCAGCACCCCAACTCACCTTTCCCCTTAAGCAAGCATAAGTTGGTTTTCTAAATTTGAGACCCTGTTCTGTTTTGTAATCCAGTTCCTGTGTAGCCAAGTTTACATTCCGTGTATTAGTGATATCTTATGATGTTTCTTTTTCTGTGTGACTTATTTCAGTTAGAATCATCATACCTGAATCCACTCATTATGCTGCTACGGGCCTGATGACATAGATTTCATTGCTGAGTGATATTGCATTGTACGTAAGTACCACAACTTCTTTATCCATTTTTCACTTTCTGCGATATTGAACTTGTACCGTAAACGAGGTTCTTGTAAACAGAGCCGTCCCAAACTTTGGGGTGGCTGTGTCTTTTTGATTTTAATTTCCCTAAGCTATAGGACCATAAGTGGAAGTGCCCTAGGCTCTGTTGCTTTGTTTTTTAGATGTTTCAGGAAACACCATACACCTCTCCCGAGTGGCTCTTGGCAATTTACATCCCGCCCATCAGCATAACAAGGCTCCCAGTTCTCCATGGCCTGTCCTGCCTTTCTGGATTTTACACTTTTTTCAGATGGCCCTTTTGACCGGGGGGAAGTGAGACTTCATTGTAGTGCAGATTTCCTTTGCAAGCTTGCTTGGTTGGCCAAAAAGGGCGTATGCGTTTTTTCCTGAATATATTCAGGAAAAAACGCATACGCCCTTTTTGGCCAAGTGCATCATTGTGGACGTTCTGCCTCTTTTCCTATGCTTTAAATGCAATTCCAGTCTACCTCCTGAAATCGGTTTCCTGCAATTCTGCCCCGCTTTCAAGTCCTCTTGGCAGCCTTACTTCAGTATATTTTTGGACGATAGCTGTCATTTATAACTCTGCAGGTTTGTGAATTACAGTGCCCCTGAGCTCCTTTCTTCAACTCGCTTTCTTGTGAGCTGGCCGCAACACCGCAGGATTGCTTCAGGCCCTAATCTGGTTCCGGCTCGGCACGCTGAGCCTTTGGTTAATTCCTCTTCCTGGTGGGAAATGAGAGTTAAATTTGCCCGTCCAGACACCTCCAGCTAGTCTCTCATTGGTTCTCCCTATTCCTGTTCATCTTCCGCAGAAATTGCAAACTGGGCCAAACAGGAGGTTAAAGGCACTGACTCTCCAAGTCGGGAGAGTGTTAGTAAAGCGTCTGGAATGTTGCACCCGAGTACCAGGGGACGAGAACTGAGACATATTGGAACACGTCTCCCGATCACACGGTTGATCATACTCTGGGTTCCACGTGCATGTTTTAGCTGAAGGAAGAATCCCTTAAACCTGGAGAGTTGAGACCCGTGGAATGGGTACCATGCAATATGACTTCAAAGGGTCTTCATTTGCTCACCGAACCTCTCCAATCCTATCACTGCTGCGTTTATGCCCCTGTACACACGCTTGATTTTCTTTCAGAGACATAGCAATCCATAGGTTTTAAGATACTTACTAGTCAGGTACATTCTTAGGCGTTTAATATGGGGTGTTGAGTCCATTTCGTTGAGCAAGGAGTAGTTCTTGTCTATTCTATATTTGGCTTAAGGAACTTTATCTGTGCTCATTTCAATCTCTGGTTTTATGCAGCACCCCAACTCACCTTTCCCCTTAAGCAAGCATAAGTTGGTTTTCTAAATTTGAGACCCTGTTCTGTTTTGTAATCCAGTTCCTGTGTAGCCAAGTTTACATCCCGTGTATTAGTGATATCTTATGATGTTTCTTTTTCTGTGTGACTTATTTCAGTTAGAATCATCATACCTGAATCCACTCATTATGCTGCTACGGGCCTGATGACATAGATTTCATTGCTGAGTGATATTGCATTGTACGTAAGTACCACAACTTCTTTATCCATTTTTCACTTTCTGCGATATTGAACTTGTACCGTAAACGAGGTTCTTGTAAACAGAGCCGTCCCAAACTTTGGGGTGGCTGTGTCTTTTTGATTTTAATTTCCCTAAGCTATAGGACCATAAGTGGAAGTGCCCTAGGCTCTGTTGCTTTGTTTTTTAGATGTTTCAGGAAACACCATACACCTCTCCGGAGTGGCTCTTGGCAATTTACATCCCGCCCATCAGCATAACAAGGCTCCCAGTTCTCCATGGCCTGTCCTGCCTTTCTGGATTTTACACTTTTTTCAGATGGCCCTTTTGACCGGGGGGAAGTGAGACTTCATTGTAGTGCAGATTTCCTTTGCAAGCTTGCTTGGTTGGCCAAAAAGGGCGTATGCGTTTTTTCCTGAATATATTCAGGAAAAAACGCATACGCCCTTTTTGGCCAAGTGCATCATTGTGGACGTTCTGCCTCTTTTCCTATGCTTTAAATGCAATTCCAGTCTACCTCCTGAAATCGGTTTCCTGCAATTCTGCCCCGCTTTCAAGTCCTCTTGGCAGCCTTACTTCAGTATATTTTTGGACGATAGCTGTCATTTATAACTCTGCAGGTTTGTGAATTACAGTGCCCCTGAGCTCCTTTCTTCAACTCGCTTTCTTGTGAGCTGGCCGCAACACCGCAGGATTGCTTCAGGCCCTAATCTGGTTCCGGCACGGCATGCTGAGCCTTTGGTTAATTCCTCTTCCTGGTGGGAAATGAGAGTTAAATTTGCCCGTCCAGACACCTCCAGCTAGTCTCTCATTGGTTCTCCCTATTCCTGTTCATCTTCCGCAGAAATTGCAAACTGGGCCAAACAGGAGGTTAAAGGCACTGACTCTCCAAGTCGGGAGAGTGTTAGTAAAGCGTCTGGAATGTTGCACCCGAGTACCAGGGGACGAGAACTGAGACATATTGGAACACGTCTCCCGATCACACGGTTGATCATACTCTGGGTTCCACGTGCATGTTTTAGCTGAAGGAAGAATCCCTTAAACCTGGAGAGTTGAGACCCGTGGAATGGGTACCATGCAATATGACTTCAAAGGGTCTTCATTTGCTCACCGAACCTCTCCAATCCTATCACTGCTGCGTTTGTGCCCCTGTACACACGCTTGATTTTCTTTCAGAGACATAGCAATCCATAGGTTTTAAGATACTTACTAGTCAGGTACATTCTTAGGCGTTTAATATGGGGTGTTGAGTCCATTTCGTTGAGCAAGGAGTAGTTCTTGTCTATTCCATATTTGGCTTAAGGAACTTTATCTGTGCTCATTTCAATCTCTGGTTTTATGCAGCACCCCAACTCACCTTTCCCCTTAAGCAAGCATAAGTTGGTTTTCTAAATTTGAGACCCTGTTCTGTTTTGTAATCCAGTTCCTGTGTAGCCAAGTTTACATCCCGTGTATTAGTGATATCTTATGATGTTTCTTTTTCTGTGTGACTTATTTCAGTTAGAATCATCATACCTGAATCCACTCATTATGCTGCTACGGGCCTGATGACATAGATTTCATTGCTGAGTGATATTGCATTGTACGTAAGTACCACAACTTCTTTATCCATTTTTCACTTTCTGCGATATTGAACTTGTACCGTAAACGAGGTTCTTGTAAACAGAGCCGTCCCAAACTTTGGGGTGGCTGTGTCTTTTTGATTTTAATTTCCCTAAGCTATAGGACCATAAGTGGAAGTGCCCTAGGCTCTGTTGCTTTGTTTTTTAGATGTTTCAGGAAACACCATACACCTCTCCCGAGTGGCTCTTGGCAATTTACATCCCGCCCATCAGCATAACAAGGCTCCCAGTTCTCCATGGCCTGTCCTGCCTTTCTGGATTTTACACTTTTTTCAGATGGCCCTTTTGACCGGGGGGAAGTGAGACTTCATTGTAGTGCAGATTTCCTTTGCAAGCTTGCTTGGTTGGCCAAAAAGGGCGTATGCGTTTTTTCCTGAATATATTCAGGAAAAAACGCATACGCCCTTTTTGGCCAAGTGCATCATTGTGGACGTTCTGCCTCTTTTCCTATGCTTTAAATGCAATTCCAGTCTACCTCCTGAAATCGGTTTCCTGCAATTCTGCCCCGCTTTCAAGTCCTCTTGGCAGCCTTACTTCAGTATATTTTTGGACGATAGCTGTCATTTATAACTCTGCAGGTTTGTGAATTACAGTGCCCCTGAGCTCCTTTCTTCAACTCGCTTTCTTGTGAGCTGGCCACAACACCGCAGGATTGCTTCAGGCCCTAATCTGGTTCCGGCACGGCACGCTGAGCCTTTGGTTAATTCCTCTTCCTGGTGGGAAATGAGAGTTAAATTTGCCCGTCCAGACACCTCCAGCTAGTCTCTCATTGGTTCTCCCTATTCCTGTTCATCTTCCGCAGAAATTGCAAACTGGGCCAAACAGGAGGTTAAAGGCACTGACTCTCCAAGTCGGGAGAGTGTTAGTAAAGCGTCTGGAATGTTGCACCCGAGTACCAGGGGACGAGAACTGAGACATATTGGAACACGTCTCCCGATCACACGGTTGATCATACTCTGGGTTCCACGTGCATGTTTTAGCTGAAGGAAGAATCCCTTAAACCTGGAGAGTTGAGACCCGTGGAATGGGTACCATGCAATATGACTTCAAAGGGTCTTCATTTGCTCACCGAACCTCTCCAATCCTATCACTGCTGCGTTTGTGCCCCTGTACACACGCTTGATTTTCTTTCAGAGACATAGCAATCCATAGGTTTTAAGATACTTACTAGTCAGGTACATTCTTAGGCGTTTAATATGGGGTGTTGAGTCCATTTCGTTGAGCAAGGAGTAGTTCTTGTCTATTCTATATTTGGCTTAAGGAACTTTATCTGTGCTCATTTCAATCTCTGGTTTTATGCAGCACCCCAACTCACCTTTCCCCTTAAGCAAGCATAAGTTGGTTTTCTAAATTTGAGACCCTGTTCTGTTTTGTAATCCAGTTCCTGTGTAGCCAAGTTTACATCCCGTGTATTAGTGATATCTTATGATGTTTCTTTTTCTGTGTGACTTATTTCAGTTAGAATCATCATACCTGAATCCACTCATTATGCTGCTACGGGCCTGATGACATAGATTTCATTGCTGAGTGATATTGCATTGTACGTAAGTACCACAACTTCTTTATCCATTTTTCACTTTCTGCGATATTGAACTTGTACCGTAAACGAGGTTCTTGTAAACAGAGCCGTCCCAAACTTTGGGGTGGCTGTGTCTTTTTGATTTTAATTTCCCTAAGCTATAGGACCATAAGTGGAAGTGCCCTAGGCTCTGTTGCTTTGTTTTTTAGATGTTTCAGGAAACACCATACACCTCTCCGGAGTGGCTCTTGGCAATTTACATCCCGCCCATCAGCATAACAAGGCTCCCAGTTCTCCATGGCCTGTCCTGCCTTTCTGGATTTTACACTTTTTTCAGATGGCCCTTTTGACCGGGGGGAAGTGAGACTTCATTGTAGTGCAGATTTCCTTTGCAAGCTTGCTTGGTTGGCCAAAAAGGGCGTATGCGTTTTTTCCTGAATATATTCAGGAAAAAACGCATACGCCCTTTTTGGCCAAGTGCATCATTGTGGACGTTCTGCCTCTTTTCCTATGCTTTAAATGCAATTCCAGTCTACCTCCTGAAATCGGTTTCCTGCAATTCTGCCCCGCTTTCAAGTCCTCTTGGCAGCCTTACTTCAGTATATTTTTGGACGATAGCTGTCATTTATAACTCTGCAGGTTTGTGAATTACAGTGCCCCTGAGCTCCTTTCTTCAACTCGCTTTCTTGTGAGCTGGCCGCAACACCGCAGGATTGCTTCAGGCCCTAATCTGGTTCCGGCACGGCACGCTGAGCCTTTGGTTAATTCCTCTTCCTGGTGGGAAATGAGAGTTAAATTTGCCCGTCCAGACACCTCCAGCTAGTCTCTCATTGGTTCTCCCTATTCCTGTTCATCTTCCGCAGAAATTGCAAACTGGGCCAAACAGGAGGTTAAAGGCACTGACTCTCCAAGTCGGGAGAGTGTTAGTAAAGCGTCTGGAATGTTGCACCCGAGTACCAGGGGACGAGAACTGAGACATATTGGAACACGTCTCCCGATCACACGGTTGATCATACTCTGGGTTCCACGTGCATGTTTTAGCTGAAGGAAGAATCCCTTAAACCTGGAGAGTTGAGACCCGTGGAATGGGTACCATGCAATATGACTTCAAAGGGTCTTCATTTGCTCACCGAACCTCTCCAATCCTATCACTGCTGCGTTTATGCCCCTGTACACACGCTTGATTTTCTTTCAGACACATAGCAATCCATAGGTTTTAAGATACTTACTAGTCAGGTACATTCTTAGGCGTTTAATATGGGGTGTTGAGTCCATTTCGTTGAGCAAGGAGTAGTTCTTGTCTATTCCATATTTGGCTTAAGGAACTTTATCTGTGCTCATTTCAATCTCTGGTTTTATGCAGCACCCCAACTCACCTTTCCCCTTAAGCAAGCATAAGTTGGTTTTCTAAATTTGAGACCCTGTTCTGTTTTGTAATCCAGTTCCTGTGTAGCCAAGTTTACATTCCGTGTATTAGTGATATCTTATGATGTTTCTTTTTCTGTGTGACTTATTTCAGTTAGAATCATCATACCTGAATCCACTCATTATGCTGCTACGGGCCTGATGACATAGATTTCATTGCTGAGTGATATTGCATTGTACGTAAGTACCACAACTTCTTTATCCATTTTTCACTTTCTGCGATATTGAACTTGTACCGTAAACGAGGTTCTTGTAAACAGAGCCGTCCCAAACTTTGGGGTGGCTGTGTCTTTTTGATTTTAATTTCCCTAAGCTATAGGACCATAAGTGGAAGTGCCCTAGGCTCTGTTGCTTTGTTTTTTAGATGTTTCAGGAAACACCATACACCTCTCCCGAGTGGCTCTTGGCAATTTACATCCCGCCCATCAGCATAACAAGGCTCCCAGTTCTCCATGGCCTGTCCTGCCTTTCTGGATTTTACACTTTTTTCAGATGGCCCTTTTGACCGGGGGGAAGTGAGACTTCATTGTAGTGCAGATTTCCTTTGCAAGCTTGCTTGGTTGGCCAAAAAGGGCGTATGCGTTTTTTCCTGAATATATTCAGGAAAAAACGCATACGCCCTTTTTGGCCAAGTGCATCATTGTGGACGTTCTGCCTCTTTTCCTATGCTTTAAATGCAATTCCAGTCTACCTCCTGAAATCGGTTTCCTGCAATTCTGCCCCGCTTTCAAGTCCTCTTGGCAGCCTTACTTCAGTATATTTTTGGACGATAGCTGTCATTTATAACTCTGCAGGTTTGTGAATTACAGTGCCCCTGAGCTCCTTTCTTCAACTCGCTTTCTTGTGAGCTGGCCGCAACACCGCAGGATTGCTTCAGGCCCTAATCTGGTTCCGGCACGGCACGCTGAGCCTTTGGTTAATTCCTCTTCCTGGTGGGAAATGAGAGTTAAATTTGCCCGTCCAGACACCTCCAGCTAGTCTCTCATTGGTTCTCCCTATTCCTGTTCATCTTCCGCAGAAATTGCAAACTGGGCCAAACAGGAGGTTAAAGGCACTGACTCTCCAAGTCGGGAGAGTGTTAGTAAAGCGTCTGGAATGTTGCACCCGAGTACCAGGGACGAGAACTGAGACATATTGGAACACGTCTCCCGATCACACGGTTGATCATACTCTGGGTTCCACGTGCATGTTTTAGCTGAAGGAAGAATCCCTTAAACCTGGAGAGTTGAGACCCGTGGAATGGGTACCATGCAATATGACTTCAAAGGGTCTTCATTTGCTCACCGAACCTCTCCAATCCTATCACTGCTGCGTTTATGCCCCTGTACACACGCTTGATTTTCTTTCAGACACATAGCAATCCATAGGTTTTAAGATACTTACTAGTCAGGTACATTCTTAGGCGTTTAATATGGGGTGTTGAGTCCATTTCGTTGAGCAAGGAGTAGTTCTTGTCTATTCCATATTTGGCTTAAGGAACTTTATCTGTGCTCATTTCAATCTCTGGTTTTATGCAGCACCCCAACTCACCGTTCCCCTTAAGCAAGCATAAGTTGGTTTTCTAAATTTGAGACCCTGTTCTGTTTTGTAATCCAGTTCCTGTGTAGCCAAGTTTACATCCCGTGTATTAGTGATATCTTATGATGTTTCTTTTTCTGTGTGACTTATTTCAGTTAGAATCATCATACCTGAATCCACTCATTATGCTGCTACGGGCCTGATGACATAGATTTCATTGCTGAGTGATATTGCATTGTACGTAAGTACCACAACTTCTTTATCCATTTTTCACTTTCTGCGATATTGAACTTGTACCGTAAACGAGGTTCTTGTAAACAGAGCCGTCCCAAACTTTGGGGTGGCTGTGTCTTTTTGATTTTAATTTCCCTAAGCTATAGGACCATAAGTGGAAGTGCCCTAGGCTCTGTTGCTTTGTTTTTTAGATGTTTCAGGAAACACCATACACCTCTCCCGAGTGGCTCTTGGCAATTTACATCCCGCCCATCAGCATAACAAGGCTCCCAGTTCTCCATGGCCTGTCCTGCCTTTCTGGATTTTACACTTTTTTCAGATGGCCCTTTTGACCGGGGGGAAGTGAGACTTCATTGTAGTGCAGATTTCCTTTGCAAGCTTGCTTGGTTGGCCAAAAAGGGCGTATGCGTTTTTTCCTGAATATATTCAGGAAAAAACGCATACGCCCTTTTTGGCCAAGTGCATCATTGTGGACGTTCTGCCTCTTTTCCTATGCTTTAAATGCAATTCCAGTCTACCTCCTGAAATCGGTTTCCTGCAATTCTGCCCCGCTTTCAAGTCCTCTTGGCAGCCTTACTTCAGTATATTTTTGGACGATAGCTGTCATTTATAACTCTGCAGGTTTGTGAATTACAGTGCCCCTGAGCTCCTTTCTTCAACTCGCTTTCTTGTGAGCTGGCCGCAACACCGCAGGATTGCTTCAGGCCCTAATCTGGTTCCGGCACGGCACGCTGAGCCTTTGGTTAATTCCTCTTCCTGGTGGGAAATGAGAGTTAAATTTGCCCGTCCAGACACCTCCAGCTAGTCTCTCATTGGTTCTCCCTATTCCTGTTCATCTTCCGCAGAAATTGCAAACTGGGCCAAACAGGAGGTTAAAGGCACTGACTCTCCAAGTCGGGAGAGTGTTAGTAAAGCGTCTGGAATGTTGCACCCGAGTACCAGGGGACGAGAACTGAGACATATTGGAACACGTCTCCCGATCACACGGTTGATCATACTCTGGGTTCCACGTGCATGTTTTAGCTGAAGGAAGAATCCCTTAAACCTGGAGAGTTGAGACCCGTGGAATGGGTACCATGCAATATGACTTCAAAGGGTCTTCATTTGCTCACCGAACCTCTCCAATCCTATCACTGCTGCGTTTATGCCCCTGTACACACGCTTGATTTTCTTTCAGACACATAGCAATCCATAGGTTTTAAGATACTTACTAGTCAGGTACATTCTTAGGCGTTTAATATGGGGTGTTGAGTCCATTTCGTTGAGCAAGGAGTAGTTCTTGTCTATTCCATATTTGGCTTAAGGAACTTTATCTGTGCTCATTTCAATCTCTGGTTTTATGCAGCACCCCAACTCACCGTTCCCCTTAAGCAAGCATAAGTTGGTTTTCTAAATTTGAGACCCTGTTCTGTTTTGTAATCCAGTTCCTGTGTAGCCAAGTTTACATCCCGTGTATTAGTGATATCTTATGATGTTTCTTTTTCTGTGTGACTTATTTCAGTTAGAATCATCATACCTGAATCCACTCATTATGCTGCTACGGGCCTGATGACATAGATTTCATTGCTGAGTGATATTGCATTGTACGTAAGTACCACAACTTCTTTATCCATTTTTCACTTTCTGCGATATTGAACTTGTACCGTAAACGAGGTTCTTGTAAACAGAGCCGTCCCAAACTTTGGGGTGGCTGTGTCTTTTTGATTTTAATTTCCCTAAGCTATAGGACCATAAGTGGAAGTGCCCTAGGCTCTGTTGCTTTGTTTTTTAGATGTTTCAGGAAACACCATACACCTCTCCCGAGTGGCTGTTGGCAATTTACATCCCGCCCATCAGCATAACAAGGCTCCCAGTTCTCCATGGCCTGTCCTGCCTTTCTGGATTTTACACTTTTTTCAGATGGCCCTTTTGACCGGGGGGCAGTGAGACTTCATTGTAGTGCAGATTTCCTTTGCAAGCTTGCTTGGTTGGCCAAAAAGGGCGTATGCGTTTTTTCCTGAATATATTCAGGAAAAAACGCATACGCCCTTTTTGGCCAAGTGCATCATTGTGGACGTTCTGCCTCTTTTCCTATGCTTTAAATGCAATTCCAGTCTACCTCCTGAAATCGGTTTCCTGCAATTCTGCCCCGCTTTCAAGTCCTCTTGGCAGCCTTACTTCAGTATATTTTTGGACGATAGCTGTCATTTATAACTCTGCAGGTTTGTGAATTACAGTGCCCCTGAGCTCCTTTCTTCAACTCGCTTTCTTGTGAGCTGGCCGCAACACCGCAGGATTGCTTCAGGCCCTAATCTGGTTCCGGCACGGCACGCTGAGCCTTTGGTTAATTCCTCTTCCTGGTGGGAAATGAGAGTTAAATTTGCCCGTCCAGACACCTCCAGCTAGTCTCTCATTGGTTCTCCCTATTCCTGTTCATCTTCCGCAGAAATTGCAAACTGGGCCAAACAGGAGGTTAAAGGCACTGACTCTCCAAGTCGGGAGAGTGTTAGTAAAGCGTCTGGAATGTTGCACCCGAGTACCAGGGGACGAGAACTGAGACATATTGGAACACGTCTCCCGATCACACGGTTGATCATACTCTGGGTTCCACGTGCATGTTTTAGCTGAAGGAAGAATCCCTTAAACCTGGAGAGTTGAGACCCGTGGAATGGGTACCATGCAATATGACTTCAAAGGGTCTTCATTTGCTCACCGAACCTCTCCAATCCTATCACTGCTGCGTTTATGCCCCTGTACACACGCTTGATTTTCTTTCAGACACATAGCAATCCATAGGTTTTAAGATACTTACTAGTCAGGTACATTCTTAGGCGTTTAATATGGGGTGTTGAGTCCATTTCGTTGAGCAAGGAGTAGTTCTTGTCTATTCCATATTTGGCTTAAGGAACTTTATCTGTGCTCATTTCAATCTCTGGTTTTATGCAGCACCCCAACTCACCGTTCCCCTTAAGCAAGCATAAGTTGGTTTTCTAAATTTGAGACCCTGTTCTGTTTTGTAATCCAGTTCCTGTGTAGCCAAGTTTACATCCCGTGTATTAGTGATATCTTATGATGTTTCTTTTTCTGTGTGACTTATTTCAGTTAGAATCATCATACCTGAATCCACTCATTATGCTGCTACGGGCCTGATGACATAGATTTCATTGCTGAGTGATATTGCATTGTACATAAGTACCACAACTTCTTTATCCATTTTTCACTTTCTGCGATATTGAACTTGTACCGTAAACGAGGTTCTTGTAAACAGAGCCGTCCCAAACTTTGGGGTGGCTGTGTCTTTTTGATTTTAATTTCCCTAAGCTATAGGACCATAAGTGGAAGTGCCCTAGGCTCTGTTGCTTTGTTTTTTAGATGTTTCAGGAAACACCATACACCTCTCCCGAGTGGCTCTTGGCAATTTACATCCCGCCCATCAGCATAACAAGGCTCCCAGTTCTCCATGGCCTGTCCTGCCTTTCTGGATTTTACACTTTTTTCAGATGGCCCTTTTGACCGGGGGGAAGTGAGACTTCATTGTAGTGCAGATTTCCTTTGCAAGCTTGCTTGGTTGGCCAAAAAGGGCGTATGCGTTTTTTCCTGAATATATTCAGGAAAAAACGCATACGCCCTTTTTGGCCAAGTGCATCATTGTGGACGTTCTGCCTCTTTTCCTATGCTTTAAATGCAATTCCAGTCTACCTCCTGAAATCGGTTTCCTGCAATTCTGCCCCGCTTTCAAGTCCTCTTGGCAGCCTTACTTCAGTATATTTTTGGACGATAGCTGTCATTTATAACTCTGCAGGTTTGTGAATTACAGTGCCCCTGAGCTCCTTTCTTCAACTCGCTTTCTTGTGAGCTGGCCGCAACACCGCAGGATTGCTTCAGGCCCTAATCTGGTTCCGGCACGGCACGCTGAGCCTTTGGTTAATTCCTCTTCCTGGTGGGAAATGAGAGTTAAATTTGCCCGTCCAGACACCTCCAGCTAGTCTCTCATTGGTTCTCCCTATTCCTGTTCATCTTCCGCAGAAATTGCAAACTGGGCCAAACAGGAGGTTAAAGGCACTGACTCTCCAAGTCGGGAGAGTGTTAGTAAAGCGTCTGGAATGTTGCACCCGAGTACCAGGGGACGAGAACTGAGACATATTGGAACACGTCTCCCGATCACACGGTTGATCATACTCTGGGTTCCACGTGCATGTTTTAGCTGAAGGAAGAATCCCTTAAACCTGGAGAGTTGAGACCCGTGGAATGGGTACCATGCAATATGACTTCAAAGGGTCTTCATTTGCTCACCGAACCTCTCCAATCCTATCACTGCTGCGTTTATGCCCCTGTACACACGCTTGATTTTCTTTCAGACACATAGCAATCCATAGGTTTTAAGATACTTACTAGTCAGGTACATTCTTAGGCGTTTAATATGGGGTGTTGAGTCCATTTCGTTGAGCAAGGAGTAGTTCTTGTCTATTCCATATTTGGCTTAAGGAACTTTATCTGTGCTCATTTCAATCTCTGGTTTTATGCAGCACCCCAACTCACCGTTCCCCTTAAGCAAGCATAAGTTGGTTTTCTAAATTTGAGACCCTGTTCTGTTTTGTAATCCAGTTCCTGTGTAGCCAAGTTTACATCCCGTGTATTAGTGATATCTTATGATGTTTCTTTTTCTGTGTGACTTATTTCAGTTAGAATCATCATACCTGAATCCACTCATTATGCTGCTACGGGCCTGATGACATAGATTTCATTGCTGAGTGATATTGCATTGTACGTAAGTACCACAACTTCTTTATCCATTTTTCACTTTCTGCGATATTGAACTTGTACCGTAAACGAGGTTCTTGTAAACAGAGCCATCCCAAACTTTGGGGTGGCTGTGTCTTTTTGATTTTAATTTCCCTAAGCTATAGGACCATAAGTGGAAGTGCCCTAGGCTCTGTTGCTTTGTTTTTTAGATGTTTCAGGAAACACCATACACCTCTCCCGAGTGGCTGTTGGCAATTTACATCCCGCCCATCAGCATAACAAGGCTCCCAGTTCTCCATGGCCTGTCCTGCCTTTCTGGATTTTACACTTTTTTCAGATGGCCCTTTTGACCGGGGGGCAGTGAGACTTCATTGTAGTGCAGATTTCCTTTGCAAGCTTGCTTGGTTGGCCAAAAAGGGCGTATGCGTTTTTTCCTGAATATATTCAGGAAAAAACGCATACGCCCTTTTTGGCCAAGTGCATCATTGTGGACGTTCTGCCTCTTTTCCTATGCTTTAAATGCAATTCCAGTCTACCTCCTGAAATCGGTTTCCTGCAATTCTGCCCCGCTTTCAAGTCCTCTTGGCAGCCTTACTTCAGTATATTTTTGGACGATAGCTGTCATTTATAACTCTGCAGGTTTGTGAATTACAGTGCCCCTGAGCTCCTTTCTTCAACTCGCTTTCTTGTGAGCTGGCCGCAACACCGCAGGATTGCTTCAGGCCCTAATCTGGTTCCGGCACGGCACGCTGAGCCTTTGGTTAATTCCTCTTCCTGGTGGGAAATGAGAGTTAAATTTGCCCGTCCAGACACCTCCAGCTAGTCTCTCATTGGTTCTCCCTATTCCTGTTCATCTTCCGCAGAAATTGCAAACTGGGCCAAACAGGAGGTTAAAGGCACTGACTCTCCAAGTCGGGAGAGTGTTAGTAAAGCGTCTGGAATGTTGCACCCGAGTACCAGGGGACGAGAACTGAGACATATTGGAACACGTCTCCCGATCACACGGTTGATCATACTCTGGGTTCCACGTGCATGTTTTAGCTGAAGGAAGAATCCCTTAAACCTGGAGAGTTGAGACCCGTGGAATGGGTACCATGCAATATGACTTCAAAGGGTCTTCATTTGCTCACCGAACCTCTCCAATCCTATCACTGCTGCGTTTATGCCCCTGTACACACGCTTGATTTTCTTTCAGACACATAGCAATCCATAGGTTTTAAGATACTTACTAGTCAGGTACATTCTTAGGCGTTTAATATGGGGTGTTGAGTCCATTTCGTTGAGCAAGGAGTAGTTCTTGTCTATTCCATATTTGGCTTAAGGAACTTTATCTGTGCTCATTTCAATCTCTGGTTTTATGCAGCACCCCAACTCACCGTTCCCCTTAAGCAAGCATAAGTTGGTTTTCTAAATTTGAGACCCTGTTCTGTTTTGTAATCCAGTTCCTGTGTAGCCAAGTTTACATCCCGTGTATTAGTGATATCTTATGATGTTTCTTTTTCTGTGTGACTTATTTCAGTTAGAATCATCATACCTGAATCCACTCATTATGCTGCTACGGGCCTGATGACATAGATTTCATTGCTGAGTGATATTGCATTGTACGTAAGTACCACAACTTCTTTATCCATTTTTCACTTTCTGCGATATTGAACTTGTACCGTAAACGAGGTTCTTGTAAACAGAGCCGTCCCAAACTTTGGGGTGGCTGTGTCTTTTTGATTTTAATTTCCCTAAGCTATAGGACCATAAGTGGAAGTGCCCTAGGCTCTGTTGCTTTGTTTTTTAGATGTTTCAGGAAACACCATACACCTCTCCCGAGTGGCTCTTGGCAATTTACATCCCGCCCATCAGCATAACAAGGCTCCCAGTTCTCCATGGCCTGTCCTGCCTTTCTGGATTTTACACTTTTTTCAGATGGCCCTTTTGACCGGGGGGAAGTGAGACTTCATTGTAGTGCAGATTTCCTTTGCAAGCTTGCTTGGTTGGCCAAAAAGGGCGTATGCGTTTTTTCCTGAATATATTCAGGAAAAAACGCATACGCCCTTTTTGGCCAAGTGCATCATTGTGGACGTTCTGCCTCTTTTCCTATGCTTTAAATGCAATTCCAGTCTACCTCCTGAAATCGGTTTCCTGCAATTCTGCCCCGCTTTCAAGTCCTCTTGGCAGCCTTACTTCAGTATATTTTTGGACGATAGCTGTCATTTATAACTCTGCAGGTTTGTGAATTACAGTGCCCCTGAGCTCCTTTCTTCAACTCGCTTTCTTGTGAGCTGGCCGCAACACCGCAGGATTGCTTCAGGCCCTAATCTGGTTCCGGCACGGCACGCTGAGCCTTTGGTTAATTCCTCTTCCTGGTGGGAAATGAGAGTTAAATTTGCCCGTCCAGACACCTCCAGCTAGTCTCTCATTGGTTCTCCCTATTCCTGTTCATCTTCCGCAGAAATTGCAAACTGGGCCAAACAGGAGGTTAAAGGCACTGACTCTCCAAGTCGGGAGAGTGTTAGTAAAGCGTCTGGAATGTTGCACCCGAGTACCAGGGGACGAGAACTGAGACATATTGGAACACGTCTCCCGATCACACGGTTGATCATACTCTGGGTTCCACGTGCATGTTTTAGCTGAAGGAAGAATCCCTTAAACCTGGAGAGTTGAGACCCGTGGAATGGGTACCATGCAATATGACTTCAAAGGGTCTTCATTTGCTCACCGAACCTCTCCAATCCTATCACTGCTGCGTTTATGCCCCTGTACACACGCTTGATTTTCTTTCAGACACATAGCAATCCATAGGTTTTAAGATACTTACTAGTCAGGTACATTCTTAGGCGTTTAATATGGGGTGTTGAGTCCATTTCGTTGAGCAAGGAGTAGTTCTTGTCTATTCCATATTTGGCTTAAGGAACTTTATCTGTGCTCATTTCAATCTCTGGTTTTATGCAGCACCCCAACTCACCGTTCCCCTTAAGCAAGCATAAGTTGGTTTTCTAAATTTGAGACCCTGTTCTGTTTTGTAATCCAGTTCCTGTGTAGCCAAGTTTACATCCCGTGTATTAGTGATATCTTATGATGTTTCTTTTTCTGTGTGACTTATTTCAGTTAGAATCATCATACCTGAATCCACTCATTATGCTGCTACGGGCCTGATGACATAGATTTCATTGCTGAGTGATATTGCATTGTACGTAAGTACCACAACTTCTTTATCCATTTTTCACTTTCTGCGATATTGAACTTGTACCGTAAACGAGGTTCTTGTAAACAGAGCCGTCCCAAACTTTGGGGTGGCTGTGTCTTTTTGATTTTAATTTCCCTAAGCTATAGGACCATAAGTGGAAGTGCCCTAGGCTCTGTTGCTTTGTTTTTTAGATGTTTCAGGAAACACCATACACCTCTCCCGAGTGGCTCTTGGCAATTTACATCCCGCCCATCAGCATAACAAGGCTCCCAGTTCTCCATGGCCTGTCCTGCCTTTCTGGATTTTACACTTTTTTCAGATGGCCCTTTTGACCGGGGGGAAGTGAGACTTCATTGTAGTGCAGATTTCCTTTGCAAGCTTGCTTGGTTGGCCAAAAAGGGCGTATGCGTTTTTTCCTGAATATATTCAGGAAAAAACGCATACGCCCTTTTTGGCCAAGTGCATCATTGTGGACGTTCTGCCTCTTTTCCTATGCTTTAAATGCAATTCCAGTCTACCTCCTGAAATCGGTTTCCTGCAATTCTGCCCCGCTTTCAAGTCCTCTTGGCAGCCTTACTTCAGTATATTTTTGGACGATAGCTGTCATTTATAACTCTGCAGGTTTGTGAATTACAGTGCCCCTGAGCTCCTTTCTTCAACTCGCTTTCTTGTGAGCTGGCCGCAACACCGCAGGATTGCTTCAGGCCCTAATCTGGTTCCGGCACGGCACGCTGAGCCTTTGGTTAATTCCTCTTCCTGGTGGGAAATGAGAGTTAAATTTGCCCGTCCAGACACCTCCAGCTAGTCTCTCATTGGTTCTCCCTATTCCTGTTCATCTTCCGCAGAAATTGCAAACTGGGCCAAACAGGAGGTTAAAGGCACTGACTCTCCAAGTCGGGAGAGTGTTAGTAAAGCGTCTGGAATGTTGCACCCGAGTACCAGGGGACGAGAACTGAGACATATTGGAACACGTCTCCCGATCACACGGTTGATCATACTCTGGGTTCCACGTGCATGTTTTAGCTGAAGGAAGAATCCCTTAAACCTGGAGAGTTGAGACCCGTGGAATGGGTACCATGCAATATGACTTCAAAGGGTCTTCATTTGCTCACCGAACCTCTCCAATCCTATCACTGCTGCGTTTATGCCCCTGTACACACGCTTGATTTTCTTTCAGACACATAGCAATCCATAGGTTTTAAGATACTTACTAGTCAGGTACATTCTTAGGCGTTTAATATGGGGTGTTGAGTCCATTTCGTTGAGCAAGGAGTAGTTCTTGTCTATTCCATATTTGGCTTAAGGAACTTTATCTGTGCTCATTTCAATCTCTGGTTTTATGCAGCACCCCAACTCACCGTTCCCCTTAAGCAAGCATAAGTTGGTTTTCTAAATTTGAGACCCTGTTCTGTTTTGTAATCCAGTTCCTGTGTAGCCAAGTTTACATCCCGTGTATTAGTGATATCTTATGATGTTTCTTTTTCTGTGTGACTTATTTCAGTTAGAATCATCATACCTGAATCCACTCATTATGCTGCTACGGGCCTGATGACATAGATTTCATTGCTGAGTGATATTGCATTGTACGTAAGTACCACAACTTCTTTATCCATTTTTCACTTTCTGCGATATTGAACTTGTACCGTAAACGAGGTTCTTGTAAACAGAGCCGTCCCAAACTTTGGGGTGGCTGTGTCTTTTTGATTTTAATTTCCCTAAGCTATAGGACCATAAGTGGAAGTGCCCTAGGCTCTGTTGCTTTGTTTTTTAGATGTTTCAGGAAACACCATACACCTCTCCCGAGTGGCTGTTGGCAATTTACATCCCGCCCATCAGCATAACAAGGCTCCCAGTTCTCCATGGCCTGTCCTGCCTTTCTGGATTTTACACTTTTTTCAGATGGCCCTTTTGACCGGGGGGCAGTGAGACTTCATTGTAGTGCAGATTTCCTTTGCAAGCTTGCTTGGTTGGCCAAAAAGGGCGTATGCGTTTTTTCCTGAATATATTCAGGAAAAAACGCATACGCCCTTTTTGGCCAAGTGCATCATTGTGGACGTTCTGCCTCTTTTCCTATGCTTTAAATGCAATTCCAGTCTACCTCCTGAAATCGGTTTCCTGCAATTCTGCCCCGCTTTCAAGTCCTCTTGGCAGCCTTACTTCAGTATATTTTTGGACGATAGCTGTCATTTATAACTCTGCAGGTTTGTGAATTACAGTGCCCCTGAGCTCCTTTCTTCAACTCGCTTTCTTGTGAGCTGGCCGCAACACCGCAGGATTGCTTCAGGCCCTAATCTGGTTCCGGCACGGCACGCTGAGCCTTTGGTTAATTCCTCTTCCTGGTGGGAAATGAGAGTTAAATTTGCCCGTCCAGACACCTCCAGCTAGTCTCTCATTGGTTCTCCCTATTCCTGTTCATCTTCCGCAGAAATTGCAAACTGGGCCAAACAGGAGGTTAAAGGCACTGACTCTCCAAGTCGGGAGAGTGTTAGTAAAGCGTCTGGAATGTTGCACCCGAGTACCAGGGGACGAGAACTGAGACATATTGGAACACGTCTCCCGATCACACGGTTGATCATACTCTGGGTTCCACGTGCATGTTTTAGCTGAAGGAAGAATCCCTTAAACCTGGAGAGTTGAGACCCGTGGAATGGGTACCATGCAATATGACTTCAAAGGGTCTTCATTTGCTCACCGAACCTCTCCAATCCTATCACTGCTGCGTTTATGCCCCTGTACACACGCTTGATTTTCTTCAGACACATAGCAATCCATAGGTTTTAAGATACTTACTAGTCAGGTACATTCTTAGGCGTTTAATATGGGGTGTTGAGTCCATTTCGTTGAGCAAGGAGTAGTTCTTGTCTATTCCATATTTGGCTTAAGGAACTTTATCTGTGCTCATTTCAATCTCTGGTTTTATGCAGCACCCCAACTCACCGTTCCCCTTAAGCAAGCATAAGTTGGTTTTCTAAATTTGAGACCCTGTTCTGTTTTGTAATCCAGTTCCTGTGTAGCCAAGTTTACATCCCATGTATTAGTGATATCTTATGATGTTTCTTTTTCTGTGTGACTTATTTCAGTTAGAATCATCATACCTGAATCCACTCATTATGCTGCTACGGGCCTGATGACATAGATTTCATTGCTGAGTGATATTGCATTGTACGTAAGTACCACAACTTCTTTATCCATTTTTCACTTTCTGCGATATTGAACTTGTACCGTAAACGAGGTTCTTGTAAACAGAGCCGTCCCAAACTTTGGGGTGGCTGTGTCTTTTTGATTTTAATTTCCCTAAGCTATAGGACCATAAGTGGAAGTGCCCTAGGCTCTGTTGCTTTGTTTTTTAGATGTTTCAGGAAACACCATACACCTCTCCCGAGTGGCTGTTGGCAATTTACATCCCGCCCATCAGCATAACAAGGCTCCCAGTTCTCCATGGCCTGTCCTGCCTTTCTGGATTTTACACTTTTTTCAGATGGCCCTTTTGACCGGGGGGAAGTGAGACTTCATTGTAGTGCAGATTTCCTTTGCAAGCTTGCTTGGTTGGCCAAAAAGTGCGTATGCGTTTTTTCCTGAATATATTCAGGAAAAAACGCATACGCCCTTTTTGGCCAAGTGCATCATTGTGGACGTTCTGCCTCTTTTCCTATGCTTTAAATGCAATTCCAGTCTACCTCCTGAAATCGGTTTCCTGCAATTCTGCCCCGCTTTCAAGTCCTCTTGGCAGCCTTACTTCAGTATATTTTTGGACGATAGCTGTCATTTATAACTCTGCAGGTTTGTGAATTACAGTGCCCCTGAGCTCCTTTCTTCAACTCGCTTTCTTGTGAGCTGGCCACAACACCGCAGGATTGCTTCAGGCCCTAATCTGGTTCTGGCACGGCACGCTGAGCCTTCGGTTAATTCCTCTTCCTGGTGGGAAATGAGAGTTAAATTTGCCCGTCCAGACACCTCCAGCTAGTCTCTCATTGGTTCTCCCTATTCCTGTTCATCTTCCACAGAAATTGCAAACTGGGCCAAACAGGAGGTTAAAGGCACTGACTCTCCAAGTCGGGAGAGTGTTAGTAAAGCGTCTGGAATGTTGCACCCGAGTACCAGGGGACGAGAACTGAGACATATTGGAACACGTCTCCCGATCACACGGTTGATCATACTCTGGGTTCCACGTGCATGTTTTAGCTGAAGGAAGAATCCCTTAAACCTGGAGAGTTGAGACCCGTGGAATGGGTACCATGCAATATGACTTCAAAGGGTCTTCATTTGCTCACCGAACCTCTCCAATCCTATCACTGCTGCATTTATGCCCCTGTACACATGCTTGATTTTCTTTCAGAGACATAGCAGTGCATAGGTTTTAAGATACTTACAAGTCAGGTACATTCTTAGGCGTTTAATATGGGGTGTTGAGTCCATTTCGTTGAGCAAGGAGTAGTTCTTGTCTATTCTATATTTGGCTTAAGGAACTTTATCTGTGCTCATTTCAATCTCTGGTTTTATGCAGCACCCCAACTCACCTTTCCCCTTAAGCAAGCATAAGTTGGTTTTCTAAATTTGAGACCCTGTTCTGTTTTGTAATCCAGTTCCTGTGTAGCCAAGTTTACATCCCGTGTATTAGTGATATCTTATGATGTTTCTTTTTCTGTGTGACTTATTTCAGTTAGAATCATCATACCTGAATCCACTCATTATGCTGCTACGGGCCTGATGACATAGATTTCATTGCTGAGTGATATTGCATTGTACGTAAGTACCACAACTTCTTTATCCATTTTTCACTTTCTGCGATATTGAACTTGTACCGTAAACGAGGTTCTTGTAAACAGAGCCGTCCCAAACTTTGGGGTGGCTGTGTCTTTTTGATTTTAATTTCCCTAAGCTATAGGACCATAAGTGGAAGTGCCCTAGGCTCTGTTGCTTTGTTTTTTAGATGTTTCAGGAAACACCATACACCTCTCCCGAGTGGCTCTTGGCAATTTACATCCCGCCCATCAGCATAACAAGGCTCCCAGTTCTCCATGGCCTGTCCTGCCTTTCTGGATTTTACACTTTTTTCAGATGGCCCTTTTGACCGGGGGGAAGTGAGACTTCATTGTAGTGCAGATTTCCTTTGCAAGCTTGCTTGGTTGGCCAAAAAGGGCGTATGCGTTTTTTCCTGAATATATTCAGGAAAAAACGCATACGCCCTTTTTGGCCAAGTGCATCATTGTGGACGTTCTGCCTCTTTTCCTATGCTTTAAATGCAATTCCAGTCTACCTCCTGAAATCGGTTTCCTGCAATTCTGCCCCGCTTTCAAGTCCTCTTGGCAGCCTTACTTCAGTATATTTTTGGACGATAGCTGTCATTTATAACTCTGCAGGTTTGTGAATTACAGTGCCCCTGAGCTCCTTTCTTCAACTCGCTTTCTTGTGAGCTGGCCGCAACACCGCAGGATTGCTTCAGGCCCTAATCTGGTTCCGGCACGGCACGCTGAGCCTTTGGTTAATTCCTCTTCCTGGTGGGAAATGAGAGTTAAATTTGCCCGTCCAGACACCTCCAGCTAGTCTCTCATTGGTTCTCCCTATTCCTGTTCATCTTCCGCAGAAATTGCAAACTGGGCCAAACAGGAGGTTAAAGGCACTGACTCTCCAAGTCGGGAGAGTGTTAGTAAAGCGTCTGGAATGTTGCACCCGAGTACCAGGGGACGAGAACTGAGACATATTGGAACACGTCTCCCGATCACACGGTTGATCATACTCTGGGTTCCACGTGCATGTTTTAGCTGAAGGAAGAATCCCTTAAACCTGGAGAGTTGAGACCCGTGGAATGGGTACCATGCAATATGACTTCAAAGGGTCTTCATTTGCTCACCGAAGCTCTCCAATCCTATCACTGCTGCGTTTGTGCCCCTGTACACACGCTTGATTTTCTTTCAGACACATAGCAATCCATAGGTTTTAAGATACTTACTAGTCAGGTACATTCTTAGGCGTTTAATATGGGGTGTTGAGTCCATTTCGTTGAGCAAGGAGTAGTTCTTGTCTATTCTATATTTGGCTTAAGGAACTTTATCTGTGCTCATTTCAATCTCTGGTTTTATGCAGCACCCCAACTCACCTTTCCCCTTAAGCAAGCATAAGTTGGTTTTCTAAATTTGAGACCCTGTTCTGTTTTGTAATCCAGTTCCTGTGTAGCCAAGTTTACATCCCGTGTATTAGTGATATCTTATGATGTTTCTTTTTCTGTGTGACTTATTTCAGTTAGAATCATCATACCTGAATCCACTCATTATGCTGCTACGGGCCTGATGACATAGATTTCATTGCTGAGTGATATTGCATTGTACGTAAGTACCACAACTTCTTTATCCATTTTTCACTTTCTGCGATATTGAACTTTTACCATAAACGAGGTTCTTGTAAACAGAGCCGTCCCAAACTTTGGGGTGGCTGTGTCTTTTTGATTTTAATTTCCCTAAGCTATAGGACCATAAGTGGAAGTGCCCTAGGCTCTGTTGCTTTGTTTTTTAGATGTTTCAGGAAACACCATACACCTCTCCGGAGTGGCTCTTGGCAATTTACATCCCGCCCATCAGCATAACAAGGCTCCCAGTTCTCCATGGCCTGTCCTGCCTTTCTGGATTTTACACTTTTTTCAGATGGCCCTTTTGACCGGGGGGAAGTGAGACTTCATTGTAGTGCAGATTTCCTTTGCAAGCTTGCTTGGTTGGCCAAAAAGGGCGTATGCGTTTTTTCCTGAATATATTCAGGAAAAAACGCATACGCCCTTTTTGGCCAAGTGCATCATTGTGGACGTTCTGCCTCTTTTCCTATGCTTTAAATGCAATTCCAGTCTACCTCCTGAAATCGGTTTCCTGCAATTCTGCCCCGCTTTCAAGTCCTCTTGGCAGCCTTACTTCAGTATATTTTTGGACGATAGCTGTCATTTATAACTCTGCAGGTTTGTGAATTACAGTGCCCCTGAGCTCCTTTCTTCAACTCGCTTTCTTGTGAGCTGGCCGCAACACCGCAGGATTGCTTCAGGCCCTAATCTGGTTCCAGCACGGCACGCTGAGCCTTTGGTTAATTCCTCTTCCTGGTGGGAAATAAGAGTTAAATTTGCCCGTCCAGACACCTCCAGCTAGTCTCTCATTGGTTCTCCCTATTCCTGTTCATCTTCCGCAGAAATTGCTAACTGGGCCAAACAGGAGGTTAAAGGCACTGACTCTCCAAGTCGGGAGAGTGTTAGTAAAGCGTCTGGAATGTTGCACCCGAGTACCAGGGGACGAGACCTGAGACATATTGGAACATGTCTCCCGATCACACGGGTGATCATACTCTGGGTTCCACGTGCATGTTTTACCTGAAGGCAGAATCCCTTAAACCTGGAGAGTTGAGACCCGTGGAATGGGTACCATGCAATATGACTTCAAAGGGTCTTCATTTGCTCACCGAACCTCTCCAATCCTATCACTGCTGCGTTTATGCCTCTGTACACACGCTTGATTTTCTTTCAGAGACATAGCAATTCATAGGTTTCTAGATACTTACTAGTCAGGTACATTCTTAGGCGTTTAATATGGGGTGTTGAGTCCATTTCGTTGAGCAAGGAGTAGTTCTTGTCTATTCCATATTTGGCTTAAGGAACTTTATCTGTGTTCATTTAAATCTCTGGTTTTATGCAGCACCCCAACTCACCTTTCCCCTTAAGCAAGCATAAGTTGGTTTTCTAAATTTGAGACCCTGTTCTGTTTTGTAATCCAGTTCCTGTGTAGCCAAGTTTACATCCCGTGTATTAGTGATATCTTATGATGTTTCTTTTTCTGTGTGACTTATTTCAGTTAGAATCATCATACCTGAATCCACTCATTATGCTGCTACGGGCCTGATGACATAGATTTCATTGCTGAGTGATATTGCATTGTACGTAAGTACCACAACTTCTTTATCCATTTTTCACTTTCTGCGATATTGAACTTTTACCATAAACGAGGTTCTTGTAAACAGAGCCGTCCCAAACTTTGGGGTGGCTGTGTCTTTTTGATTTTAATTTCCCTAAGCTATAGGACCATAAGTGGAAGTGCCCTAGGCTCTGTTGCTTTGTTTTTTAGATGTTTCAGGAAACACCATACACCTCTCCGGAGTGGCTCTTGGCAATTTACATCCCGCCCATCAGCATAACAAGGCTCCCAGTTCTCCATGGCCTGTCCTGCCTTTCTGGATTTTACACTTTTTTCAGATGGCCCTTTTGACCGGGGGGAAGTGAGACTTCATTGTAGTGCAGATTTCCTTTGCAAGCTTGCTTGGTTGGCCAAAAAGGGCGTATGCGTTTTTTCCTGAATATATTCAGGAAAAAACGCATACGCCCTTTTTGGCCAAGTGCATCATTGTGGACGTTCTGCCTCTTTTCCTATGCTTTAAATGCAATTCCAGTCTACCTCCTGAAATCGGTTTCCTGCAATTCTGCCCCGCTTTCAAGTCCTCTTGGCAGCCTTACTTCAGTATATTTTTGGACGATAGCTGTCATTTATAACTCTGCAGGTTTGTGAATTACAGTGCCCCTGAGCTCCTTTCTTCAACTCGCTTTCTTGTGAGCTGGCCGCAACACCGCAGGATTGCTTCAGGCCCTAATCTGGTTCCAGCACGGCACGCTGAGCCTTTGGTTAATTCCTCTTCCTGGTGGGAAATAAGAGTTAAATTTGCCCGTCCAGACACCTCCAGCTAGTCTCTCATTGGTTCTCCCTATTCCTGTTCATCTTCCGCAGAAATTGCTAACTGGGCCAAACAGGAGGTTAAAGGCACTGACTCTCCAAGTCGGGAGAGTGTTAGTAAAGCGTCTGGAATGTTGCACCCGAGTACCAGGGGACGAGACCTGAGACATATTGGAACATGTCTCCCGATCACACGGGTGATCATACTCTGGGTTCCACGTGCATGTTTTACCTGAAGGCAGAATCCCTTAAACCTGGAGAGTTGAGACCCGTGGAATGGGTACCATGCAATATGACTTCAAAGGGTCTTCATTTGCTCACCGAACCTCTCCAATCCTATCACTGCTGCGTTTATGCCTCTGTACACACGCTTGATTTTCTTTCAGAGACATAGCAATTCATAGGTTTCTAGATACTTACTAGTCAGGTACATTCTTAGGCGTTTAATATGGGGTGTTGAGTCCATTTCGTTGAGCAAGGAGTAGTTCTTGTCTATTCCATATTTGGCTTAAGGAACTTTATCTGTGTTCATTTAAATCTCTGGTTTTATGCAGCACCCCAACTCACCTTTCCCCTTAAGCAAGCATAAGTTGGTTTTCTAAATTTGAGACCCTGTTCTGTTTTGTAATCCAGTTCCTGTGTAGCCAAGTTTACATTCCGTGTATTAGTGATATCTTATGATGTTTCTTTTTCTGTGTGACTTATTTCAGTTAGAATCATCATACCTGAATCCACTCATTATGCTGCTACGGGCCTGATGACATAGATTTCATTGCTGAGTGATATTGCATTGTACGTAAGTACCACAACTTCTTTATCCATTTTTCACTTTCTGCGATATTGAACTTTTACCATAAACGAGGTTCTTGTAAACAGAGCCGTCCCAAACTTTGGGGTGGCTGTGTCTTTTTGATTTTAATTTCCCTAAGCTATAGGACCATAAGTGGAAGTGCCCTAGGCTCTGTTGCTTTGTTTTTTAGATGTTTCAGGAAACACCATACACCTCTCCGGAGTGGCTCTTGGCAATTTACATCCCGCCCATCAGCATAACAAGGCTCCCAGTTCTCCATGGCCTGTCCTGCCTTTCTGGATTTTACACTTTTTTCAGATGGCCCTTTTGACCGGGGGGAAGTGAGACTTCATTGTAGTGCAGATTTCCTTTGCAAGCTTGCTTGGTTGGCCAAAAAGGGCGTATGCGTTCTTTCAGGAAAAAACGCATACGCCCTTTTTGGCCAAGTGCATCATTGTGGACGTTCTGCCTCTTTTCCTATGCTTTAAATGCAATTCCAGTCTACCTCCTGAAATCGGTTTCCTGCAATTCTGCCCCGCTTTCAAGTCCTCTTGGCAGCCTTACTTCAGTATATTTTTGGACGATAGCTGTCATTTATAACTCTGCAGGTTTGTGAATTACAGTGCCCCTGAGCTCCTTTCTTCAACTCGCTTTCTTGTGAGCTGGCCGCAACACCGCAGGATTGCTTCAGGCCCTAATCTGGTTCCGGCACGGCACGCTGAGCCTTTGGTTAATTCCTCTTCCTGGTGGGAAATGAGAGTTAAATTTGCCCGTCCAGACACCTCCAGCTAGTCTCTCATTGGTTCTCCCTATTCCTGTTCATCTTCCGCAGAAATTGCAAACTGGGCCAAACAGGAGGTTAAAGGCACTGACTCTCCAAGTCGGGAGAGTGTTAGTAAAGCGTCTGGAATGTTGCACCCGAGTACCAGGGGACGAGAACTGAGACATATTGGAACACGTCTCCCGATCACACGGTTGATCATACTCTGGGTTCCACGTGCATGTTTTAGCTGAAGGAAGAATCCCTTAAACCTGGAGAGTTGAGACCCGTGGAATGGGTACCATGCAATATGACTTCAAAGGGTCTTCATTTGCTCACCGAACCTCTCCAATCCTATCACTGCTGCGTTTATGCCCCTGTACACACGCTTGATTTTCTTTCAGACACATAGCAATCCATAGGTTTTAAGATACTTACTAGTCAGGTACATTTTTAGGCGTTTAATATGGGGTGTTGAGTCCATTTCGTTGAGCAAGGAGTAGTTCTTGTCTATTCCATATTTGGCTTAAGGAACTTTATCTGTGCTCATTTCAATCTCTTGTTTGATGCAGCACCCCAACTCACCTTTCCCCTTAAGCAAGCATAAGTTGGTTTTCTAAATTTGAGACCCTGTTCTGTTTTGTAATCCAGTTCCTGTGTAGCCAAGTTTACATCCCGTGTATTAGTGATATCTTATGATGTTTCTTTTTCTGTGTGACTTATTTCAGTTAGAATCATCATACCTGAATCCACTCATTATGCTGCTACGGGCCTGATGACATAGATTTCATTGCTGAGTGATATTGCATTGTACGTAAGTACCACAACTTCTTTATCCATTTTTCACTTTCTGCGATATTGAACTTGTACCGTAAACGAGGTTCTTGTAAACAGAGCCGTCCCAAACTTTGGGGTGGCTGTGTCTTTTTGATTTTAATTTCCCTAAGCTATAGGACCATAAGTGGAAGTGCCCTAGGCTCTGTTGCTTTGTTTTTTAGATGTTTCAGGAAACACCATACACCTCTCCCGAGTGGCTCTTGGCAATTTACATCCCGCCCATCAGCATAACAAGGCTCCCAGTTCTCCATGGCCTGTCCTGCCTTTCTGGATTTTACACTTTTTTCAGATGGCCCTTTTGACCGGGGGGAAGTGAGACTTCATTGTAGTGCAGATTTCCTTTGCAAGCTTGCTTGGTTGGCCAAAAAGGGCGTATGCGTTTTTTCCTGAATATATTCAGGAAAAAACGCATATGCCCTTTTTGGCCAAGTGCATCATTGTGGACGTTCTGCCTCTTTTCCTATGCTTTAAATGCAATTCCAGTCTACCTCCTGAAATCGGTTTCCTGCAATTCTGCCCCGCTTTCAAGTCCTCTTGGCAGCCTTACTTCAGTATATTTTTGGACGATAGCTGTCATTTATAACTCTGCAGGTTTGTGAATTACAGTGCCCCTGAGCTCCTTTCTTCAACTCGCTTTCTTGTGAGCTGGCCGCAACACCGCAGGATTGCTTCAGGCCCTAATCTGGTTCTGGCACGGCACGCTGAGCCTTTGGTTAATTCCTCTTCCTGGTGGGAAATGAGAGTTAAATTTGCCCGTCCAGACACCTCCAGCTAGTCTCTCATTGGTTCTCCCTATTCCTGTTCATCTTCCGCAGAAATTGCAAACTGGGCCAAACAGGAGGTTAAAGGCACTGACTCTCCAAGTCGGGAGAGTGTTAGTAAAGCGTCTGGAATGTTGCACCCGAGTACCAGGGGACAAGAACTGAGACATATTGGAACACGTCTCCCGATCACACGGTTGATCATACTCTGGGTTCCACGTGCATGTTTTAGCTGAAGGAAGAATCCCTTAAACCTGGAGAGTTGAGACCCGTGGAATGGGTACCATGCAATATGACTTCAAAGGGTCTTCATTTGCTCACCGAACCTCTCCAATCCTATCACTGCTGCGTTTGTGCCCCTGTACACACACTTGATTTTCTTTCAGAGACATAGCAATCCATAGGTTTTAAGATACTTACTAGTCAGGTACATTCTTAGGCGTTTAATATCGGGTGTTGAGTCCATTTCGTTGAGCAAGGAGTAGTTCTTGTCTATTCTATATTTGGCTTAAGGAACTTTATCTGTGCTCATTTCAATCTCTGGTTTTATGCAGCACCCCAACTCACCTTTCCCCTTAAGCAAGCATAAGTTGGTTTTCTAAATTTGAGACCCTGTTCTGTTTTGTAATCCAGTTCCTGTGTAGCCAAGTTTACATCCCGTGTATTAGTGATATCTTATGATGTTTCTTTTTCTGTGTGACTTATTTCAGTTAGAATCATCATACCTGAATCCACTCATTATGCTGCTACGGGCCTGATGACATAGATTTCATTGCTGAGTGATATTGCATTGTACGTAAGTACCACAACTTCTTTATCCATTTTTCACTTTCTGCGATATTGAACTTGTACCGTAAACGAGGTTCTTGTAAACAGAGCCGTCCCAAACTTTGGGGTGGCTGTGTCTTTTTGATTTTAATTTCCCTAAGCTATAGGACCATAAGTGGAAGTGCCCTAGGCTCTGTTGCTTTGTTTTTTAGATGTTTCAGGAAACAACATACACCTCTCCGGAGTGGCTCTTGGCAATTTACATCCCGCCCATCAGCATAACAAGGCTCCCAGTTCTCCATGGCCTGTCCTGCCTTTCTGGATTTTACACTTTTTTCAGATGGCCCTTTTGACCGGGGGGAAGTGAGACTTCATTGTAGTGCAGATTTCCTTTGCAAGCTTGCTTGGTTGGCCAAAAAGTTCGTATGCGTTTTTTCCTGAATATATTCAGGAAAAAACGCATACGCCCTTTTTGGCCAAGTGCATCATTGTGGACGTTCTGCCTCTTTTCCTATGCTTTAAATGCAATTCCAGTCTACCTCCTGAAATCGGTTTCCTGCAATTCTGCCCCGCTTTCAAGTCCTCTTGGCAGCCTTACTTCAGTATATTTTTGGACGATAGCTGTCATTTATAACTCTGCAGGTTTGTGAATTACAGTGCCCCTGAGCTCCTTTCTTCAACTCGCTTTCTTGTGAGCTGGCCGCAACACCGCAGGATTGCTTCAGGCCCTAATCTGGTTCCGGCACGGCACGCTGAGCCTTTGGTTAATTCCTCTTCCTGGTGGGAAATGAGAGTTAAATTTGCCCGTCCAGACACCTCCAGCTAGTCTCTCATTGGTTCTCCCTATTCCTGTTCATCTTCCGCAGAAATTGCAAACTGGGCCAAACAGGAGGTTAAAGGCACTGACTCTCCAAGTCGGGAGAGTGTTAGTAAAGCGTCTGGAATGTTGCACCCGAGTACCAGGGGACGAGAACTGAGACATATTGGAACACGTCTCCCGATCACACGGTTGATCATACTCTGGGTTCCACGTGCATGTTTTAGCTGAAGGAAGAATCCCTTAAACCTGGAGAGTTGAGACCCGTGGAATGGGTACCATGCAATATGACTTCAAAGGGTCTTCATTTGCTCACCGAACCTCTCCAATCCTATCACTGCTGCGTTTATGCCCCTGTACACATGCTTGATTTTCTTTCAGAGACATAGCAGTGCATAGGTTTTAAGATACTTACAAGTCAGGTACATTCTTAGGCGTTTAATATGGGGTGTTGAGTCCATTTCGTTGAGCAAGGAGTAGTTCTTGTCTATTCTATATTTGGCTTAAGGAACTTTATCTGTGCTCATTTCAATCTCTGGTTTTATGCAGCACCCCAACTCACCTTTCCCCTTAAGCAAGCATAAGTTGGTTTTCTAAATTTGAGACCCTGTTCTGTTTTGTAATCCAGTTCCTGTGTAGCCAAGTTTACATCCCGTGTATTAGTGATATCTTATGATGTTTCTTTTTCTGTGTGACTTATTTCAGTTAGAATCATCATACCTGAATCCACTCATTATGCTGCTACGGGCCTGATGACATAGATTTCATTGCTGAGTGATATTGCATTGTACGTAAGTACCACAACTTCTTTATCCATTTTTCACTTTCTGCGATATTGAACTTGTACCGTAAACGAGGTTCTTGTAAACAGAGCCGTCCCAAACTTTGGGGTGGCTGTGTCTTTTTGATTTTAATTTCCCTAAGCTATAGGACCATAAGTGGAAGTGCCCTAGGCTCTGTTGCTTTGTTTTTTAGATGTTTCAGGAAACAACATACACCTCTCCGGAGTGGCTCTTGGCAATTTACATCCCGCCCATCAGCATAACAAGGCTCCCAGTTCTCCATGGCCTGTCCTGCCTTTCTGGATTTTACACTTTTTTCAGATGGCCCTTTTGACCGGGGGGAAGTGAGACTTCATTGTAGTGCAGATTTCCTTTGCAAGCTTGCTTGGTTGGCCAAAAAGTTCGTATGCGTTTTTTCCTGAATATATTCAGGAAAAAACGCATATGCCCTTTTTGGCCAAGTGCATCATTGTGGACGTTCTGCCTCTTTTCCTATGCTTTAAATGCAATTCCAGTCTACCTCCTGAAATCGGTTTCCTGCAATTCTGCCCCGCTTTCAAGTCCTCTTGGCAGCCTTACTTCAGTATATTTTTGGACGATAGCTGTCATTTATAACTGCAGGTTTGTGAATTACAGTGCCCCTGAGCTCCTTTCTTCAACTCGCTTTCTTGTGAGCTGGCCGCAACACCGCAGGATTGCTTCAGGCCCTAATCTGGTTCCGGCACGGCACGCTGAGCCTTTGGTTAATTCCTCTTCCTGGTGGGAAATGAGAGTTAAATTTGCCCGTCCAGACACCTCCAGCTAGTCTCTCATTGGTTCTTCCTATTCTTGTTCATCTTCCGCAGAAATTGCAAACTGGGCCAAACAGGAGGTTAAAGGCACTGACTCTCCAAGTCGGGAGAGTGTTAGTAAAGCGTCTGGAATGTTGCACCCGAGTACCAGGGGACGAGAACTGAGACATATTGGAACACGTCTCCCGATCACACGGTTGATCATACTCTGGGTTCCACGTGCATGTTTTAGCTGAAGGAAGAATCCCTTAAACCTGGAGAGTTGAGACCCGTGGAATGGGTACCATGCAATATGACTTCAAAGGGTCTTCATTTGCTCACCGAACCTCTCCAATCCTATCACTGCTGCGTTTATGCCCCTGTACACACGCTTGATTTTCTTTCAGACACATAGCAATCCATAGGTTTTAAGATACTTACTAGTCAGGTACATTCTTAGGCGTTTAATATGGGGTGTTGAGTCCATTTCGTTGAGCAAGGAGTAGTTCTTGTCTATTCCATATTTGGCTTAAGGAACTTTATCTGTGCTCATTTCAATCTCTGGTTTTATGCAGCACCCCAACTCACCTTTCCCCTTAAGCAAGCATAAGTTGGTTTTCTAAATTTGAGACCCTGTTCTGTTTTGTAATCCAGTTCCTGTGTAGCCAAGTTTACATCCCGTGTATTAGTGATATCTTATGATGTTTCTTTTTCTGTGTGACTTATTTCAGTTAGAATCATCATACCTGAATCCACTCATTATGCTGCTACGGGCCTGATGACATAGATTTCATTGCTGAGTGATATTGCATTGTACGTAAGTACCACAACTTCTTTATCCATTTTTCACTTTCTGCGATATTGAACTTGTACCGTAAACGAGGTTCTTGTAAACAGAGCCGTCCCAAACTTTGGGGTGGCTGTGTCTTTTTGATTTTAATTTCCCTAAGCTATAGGACCATAAGTGGAAGTGCCCTAGGCTCTGTTGCTTTGTTTTTTAGATGTTTCAGGAAACACCATACACCTCTCCCGAGTGGCTGTTGGCAATTTACATCCCGCCCATCAGCATAACAAGGCTCCCAGTTCTCCATGGCCTGTCCTGCCTTTCTGGATTTTACACTTTTTTCAGATGGCCCTTTTGACCGGGGGGAAGTGAGACTTCATTGTAGTGCAGATTTCCTTTGCAAGCTTGCTTGGTTGGCCAAAAAGGGCGTATGCGTTTTTTCCTGAATATATATTTCCTGAATATATATATATTCAGGAAAAAACGCATACGCCCTTTTTGGCCAAGTGCATCATTGTGGACGTTCTGCCTCTTTTCCTATGCTTTAAATGCAATTCCAGTCTACCTCCTGAAATCGGTTTCCTGCAATTCTGCCCCGCTTTCAAGTCCTCTTGGCAGCCTTACTTCAGTATATTTTTGGACGATAGCTGTCATTTATAACTCTGCAGGTTTGTGAATTACAGTGCCCCTGAGCTCCTTTCTTCAACTCGCTTTCTTGTGAGCTGGCCGCAACACCGCAGGATTGCTTCAGGCCCTAATCTGGTTCCGGCACGGCACGCTGAGCCTTTGGTTAATTCCTCTTCCTGGTGGGAAATGAGAGTTAAATTTGCCCGTCCAGACACCTCCAGCTAGTCTCTCATTGGTTCTCCCTATTCCTGTTCATCTTCCGCAGAAATTGCAAACTGGGCCAAACAGGAGGTTAAAGGCACTGACTCTCCAAGTCGGGAGAGTGTTAGTAAAGCGTCTGGAATGTTGCACCCGAGTACCAGGGGACGAGAACTGAGACATATTGGAACACGTCTCCCGATCACACGGTTGATCATACTCTGGGTTCCACGTGCATGTTTTAGCTGAAGGAAGAATCCCTTAAACCTGGAGAGTTGAGACCCGTGGAATGGGTACCATGCAATATGACTTCAAAGGGTCTTCATTTGCTCACCGAACCTCTCCAATCCTATCACTGCTGCGTTTATGCCCCTGTACACACGCTTGATTTTCTTTCAGACACATAGCAATCCATAGGTTGTAAGATACTTACTAGTCAGGTACATTCTTAGGCGTTTAATATGGGGTGTTGAGTCCATTTCGTTGAGCAAGGAGTAGTTCTTGTCTATTCCATATTTGGCTTAAGGAACTTTATCTGTGCTCATTTCAATCTCTGGTTTTATGCAGCACCCCAACTCACCTTTCCCCTTAAGCAAGCATAAGTTGGTTTTCTAAATTTGAGACCCTGTTCTGTTTTGTAATCCAGTTCCTGTGTAGCCAAGTTTACATCCCGTGTATTAGTGATATCTTATGATGTTTCTTTTTCTGTGTGACTTATTTCAGTTAGAATCATCATACCTGAATCCACTCATTATGCTGCTACGGGCCTGATGACATAGATTTCATTGCTGAGTGATATTGCATTGTACGTAAGTACCACAACTTCTTTATCCATTTTTCACTTTCTGCGATATTGAACTTGTACCGTAAACGAGGTTCTTGTAAACAGAGCCGTCCCAAACTTTGGGGTGGCTGTGTCTTTTTGATTTTAATTTCCCTAAGCTATAGGACCATAAGTGGAAGTGCCCTAGGCTCTGTTGCTTTGTTTTTTAGATGTTTCAGGAAACACCATACACCTCTCCCAAGTGGCTGTTGGCAATTTACATCCCGCCCATCAGCATAACAAGGCTCCCAGTTCTCCATGGCCTGTCCTGCCTTTCTGGATTTTACACTTTTTTCAGATGGCCCTTTTGACCAGGGGGAAGTGAGACTTCATTGTAGTGCAGATTTCCTTTGCAAGCTTGCTTGGTTGGGCAAAAAGTGCGTATGCGTTTTTTCCTGAATATATTCAGGAAAAAACGCATACGCCCTTTTTGGCCAAGTGCATCATTGTGGACGTTCTGCCTCTTTTCCTATGCTTTAAATGCAATTCCAGTCTACCTCCTGAAATCGGTTTCCTGCAATTCTGCCCCGCTTTCAAGTCCTCTTGGCAGCCTTACTTCAGTATATTTTTGGACGATAGCTGTCATTTATAACTGCAGGTTTGTGAATTACAGTGCCCCTGAGCTCCTTTCTTCAACTCGCTTTCTTGTGAGCTGGCCGCAACACCGCAGGATTGCTTCAGGCCCTAATCTGGTTCCGGCACGGCACGCTGAGCCTTTGGTTAATTCCTCTTCCTGGTGGGAAATGAGAGTTAAATTTGCCCGTCCAGACACCTCCAGCTAGTCTCTCATTGGTTCTCCCTATTCCTGTTCATCTTCCGCAGAAATTGCAAACTGGGCCAAACAGGAGGTTAAAGGCACTGACTCTCCAAGTCGGGAGAGTGTTAGTAAAGCGTCTGGAATGTTGCACCCGAGTACCAGGGGACGAGAACTGAGACATATTGGAACACGTCTCCCGATCACACGGTTGATCATACTCTGGGTTCCACGTGCATGTTTTAGCTGAAGGAAGAATCCCTTAAACCTGGAGAGTTGAGACCCGTGGAATGGGTACCATGCAATATGACTTCAAAGGGTCTTCATTTGCTCACCGAACCTCTCCAATCCTATCACTGCTGCGTTTATGCCCCTGTACACACGCTTGATTTTCTTTCAGACACATAGCAATCCATAGGTTTTAAGATACTTACTAGTCAGGTACATTCTTAGGCGTTTAATATGGGGTGTTGAGTCCATTTCGTTGAGCAAGGAGTAGTTCTTGTCTATTCCATATTTGGCTTAAGGAACTTTATCTGTGCTCATTTCAATCTCTGGTTTTATGCAGCACCCCAACTCACCTTTCCCCTTAAGCAAGCATAAGTTGGTTTTCTAAATTTGAGACCCTGTTCTGTTTTGTAATCCAGTTCCTGTGTAGCCAAGTTTACATCCCGTGTATTAGTGATATCTTATGATGTTTCTTTTTCTGTGTGACTTATTTCAGTTAGAATCATCATACCTGAATCCACTCATTATGCTGCTACGGGCCTGATGACATAGATTTCATTGCTGAGTGATATTGCATTGTACGTAAGTACCACAACTTCTTTATCCATTTTTCACTTTCTGCAATATTGAACTTGTACCGTAAACGAGGTTCTTGTAAACAGAGCCGTCCCAAACTTTGGGGTGGCTGTGTCTTTTTGATTTTAATTTCCCTAAGCTATAGGACCATAAGTGGAAGTGCCCTAGGCTCTGTTGCTTTGTTTTTTAGATGTTTCAGGAAACACCATACACCTCTCCGGAGTGGCTGTTGGCAATTTACATCCCGCCCATCAGCATAACAAGGCTCCCAGTTCTCCATGGCCTGTCCTGCCTTTCTGGATTTTACACTTTTTTCAGATGGCCCTTTTGACCGGGGGGAAGTGAGACTTCATTGTAGTGCAGATTTCCTTTGCAAGCTTGCTTGGTTGGCCAAAAAGGGCGTATGCGTTTTTTCCTGAATATATTCAGGAAAAAACGCATACGCCCTTTTTGGCCAAGTGCATCATTGTGGACGTTCTGCCTCTTTTCCTATGCTTTAAATGCAATTCCAGTCTACCTCCTGAAATCGGTTTCCTGCAATTCTGCCCCGCTTTCAAGTCCTCTTGGCAGCCTTACTTCAGTATATTTTTGGACGATAGCTGTCATTTATAACTCTGCAGGTTTGTGAATTACAGTGCCCCTGAGCTCCTTTCTTCAACTCGCTTTCTTGTGAGCTGGCCGCAACACCGCAGGATTGCTTCAGGCCCTAATCTGGTTCCGGCACGGCACGCTGAGCCTTTGGTTAATTCCTCTTCCTGGTGGGAAATGAGAGTTAAATTTGCCCGTCCAGACACCTCCAGCTAGTCTCTCATTGGTTCTCCCTATTCCTGTTCATCTTCCGCAGAAATTGCAAACTGGGCCAAACAGGAGGTTAAAGGCACTGACTCTCCAAGTCGGGAGAGTGTTAGTAAAGCGTCTGGAATGTTGCACCCGAGTACCAGGGGACGAGAACTGAGACATATTGGAACACGTCTCCCGATCACACGGTTGATCATACTCTGGGTTCCACGTGCATGTTTTAGCTGAAGGAAGAATCCCTTAAACCTGGAGAGTTGAGACCCGTGGAATGGGTACCATGCAATATGACTTCAAAGGGTCTTCATTTGCTCACCGAACCTCTCCAATCCTATCACTGCTGCGTTTATGCCCCTGTACACACGCTTGATTTTCTTTCAGACACATAGCAATCCATAGGTTGTAAGATACTTACTAGTCAGGTACATTCTTAGGCGTTTAATATGGGGTGTTGAGTCCATTTCGTTGAGCAAGGAGTAGTTCTTGTCTATTCCATATTTGGCTTAAGGAACTTTATCTGTGCTCATTTCAATCTCTGGTTTTATGCAGCACCCCAACTCACCTTTCCCCTTAAGCAAGCATAAGTTGGTTTTCTAAATTTGAGACCCTGTTCTGTTTTGTAATCCAGTTCCTGTGTAGCCAAGTTTACATCCCGTGTATTAGTGATATCTTATGATGTTTCTTTTTCTGTGTGACTTATTTCAGTTAGAATCATCATACCTGAATCCACTCATTATGCTGCTACGGGCCTGATGACATAGATTTCATTGCTGAGTGATATTGCATTGTACGTAAGTACCACAACTTCTTTATCCATTTTTCACTTTCTGCGATATTGAACTTGTACCGTAAACGAGGTTCTTGTAAACAGAGCCGTCCCAAACTTTGGGGTGGCTGTGTCTTTTTGATTTTAATTTCCCTAAGCTATAGGACCATAAGTGGAAGTGCCCTAGGCTCTGTTGCTTTGTTTTTTAGATGTTTCAGGAAACACCATACACCTCTCCCAAGTGGCTGTTGGCAATTTACATCCCGCCCATCAGCATAACAAGGCTCCCAGTTCTCCATGGCCTGTCCTGCCTTTCTGGATTTTACACTTTTTTCAGATGGCCCTTTTGACCGGGGGGAAGTGAGACTTCATTGTAGTGCAGATTTCCTTTGCAAGCTTGCTTGGTTGGGCAAAAAGTGCGTATGCGTTTTTTCCTGAATATATTCAGGAAAAAACGCATACGCCCTTTTTGGCCAAGTGCATCATTGTGGACGTTCTGCCTCTTTTCCTATGCTTTAAATGCAATTCCAGTCTACCTCCTGAAATCGGTTTCCTGCAATTCTGCCCCGCTTTCAAGTCCTCTTGGCAGCCTTACTTCAGTATATTTTTGGACGATAGCTGTCATTTATAACTGCAGGTTTGTGAATTACAGTGCCCCTGAGCTCCTTTCTTCAACTCGCTTTCTTGTGAGCTGGCCGCAACACCGCAGGATTGCTTCAGGCCCTAATCTGGTTCCGGCACGGCACGCTGAGCCTTTGGTTAATTCCTCTTCCTGGTGGGAAATGAGAGTTAAATTTGCCCGTCCAGACACCTCCAGCTAGTCTCTCATTGGTTCTCCCTATTCCTGTTCATCTTCCGCAGAAATTGCAAACTGGGCCAAACAGGAGGTTAAAGGCACTGACTCTCCAAGTCGGGAGAGTGTTAGTAAAGCGTCTGGAATGTTGCACCCGAGTACCAGGGGACGAGAACTGAGACATATTGGAACACGTCTCCCGATCACACGGTTGATCATACTCTGGGTTCCACGTGCATGTTTTAGCTGAAGGAAGAATCCCTTAAACCTGGAGAGTTGAGACCCGTGGAATGGGTACCATGCAATATGACTTCAAAGGGTCTTCATTTGCTCACCGAACCTCTCCAATCCTATCACTGCTGCGTTTATGCCCCTGTACACACGCTTGATTTTCTTTCAGACACATAGCAATCCATAGGTTTTAAGATACTTACTAGTCAGGTACATTCTTAGGCGTTTAATATGGGGTGTTGAGTCCATTTCGTTGAGCAAGGAGTAGTTCTTGTCTATTCCATATTTGGCTTAAGGAACTTTATCTGTGCTCATTTCAATCTCTGGTTTTATGCAGCACCCCAACTCACCTTTCCCCTTAAGCAAGCATAAGTTGGTTTTCTAAATTTGAGACCCTGTTCTGTTTTGTAATCCAGTTCCTGTGTAGCCAAGTTTACATTCCGTGTATTAGTGATATCTTATGATGTTTCTTTTTCTGTGTGACTTATTTCAGTTAGAATCATCATACCTGAATCCACTCATTATGCTGCTACGGGCCTGATGACATAGATTTCATTGCTGAGTGATATTGCATTGTACGTAAGTACCACAACTTCTTTATCCATTTTTCACTTTCTGCGATATTGAACTTGTACCGTAAACGAGGTTCTTGTAAACAGAGCCGTCCCAAACTTTGGGGTGGCTGTGTCTTTTTGATTTTAATTTCCCTAAGCTATAGGACCATAAGTGGAAGTGCCCTAGGCTCTGTTGCTTTGTTTTTTAGATGTTTCAGGAAACACCATACACCTCTCCCGAGTGGCTGTTGGCAATTTACATCCCGCCCATCAGCATAACAAGGCTCCCAGTTCTCCATGGCCTGTCCTGCCTTTCTGGATTTTACACTTTTTTCAGATGGCCCTTTTGACCGGGGGGAAGTGAGACTTCATTGTAGTGCAGATTTCCTTTGCAAGCTTGCTTGGTTGGCCAAGTGCATCATTGTGGACGTTCTGCCTCTTTTCCTATGCTTTAAATGCAATTCCAGTCTACCTCCTGAAATCGGTTTCCTGCAATTCTGCCCCGCTTTCAAGTCCTCTTGGCAGCCTTACTTCAGTATATTTTTGGACGATAGCTGTCATTTATAACTCTGCAGGTTTGTGAATTACAGTGCCCCTGAGCTCCTTTCTTCAACTCGCTTTCTTGTGAGCTGGCCGCAACACCGCAGGATTGCTTCAGGCCCTAATCTGGTTCCGGCACGGCACGCTGAGCCTTTGGTTAATTCCTCTTCCTGGTGGGAAATGAGAGTTAAATTTGCCCGTCCAGACACCTCCAGCTAGTCTCTCATTGGTTCTCCCTATTCCTGTTCATCTTCCGCAGAAATTGCAAACTGGGCCAAACAGGAGGTTAAAGGCACTGACTCTCCAAGTCGGGAGAGTGTTAGTAAAGCGTCTGGAATGTTGCACCCGAGTACCAGGGGACGAGAACTGAGACATATTGGAACACGTCTCCCGATCACACGGTTGATCATACTCTGGGTTCCACGTGCATGTTTTAGCTGAAGGAAGAATCCCTTAAACCTGGAGAGTTGAGACCCGTGGAATGGGTACCATGCAATATGACTTCAAAGGGTCTTCATTTGCTCACCGAACCTCTCCAATCCTATCACTGCTGCGTTTATGCCCCTGTACACACGCTTGATTTTCTTTCAGACACATAGCAATCCATAGGTTTTAAGATACTTACTAGTCAGGTACATTCTTAGGCGTTTAATATGGGGTGTTGAGTCCATTTCGTTGAGCAAGGAGTAGTTCTTGTCTATTCCATATTTGGCTTAAGGAACTTTATCTGTGCTCATTTCAATCTCTGGTTTTATGCAGCACCCCAACTCACCTTTCCCCTTAAGCAAGCATAAGTTGGTTTTCTAAATTTGAGACCCTGTTCTGTTTTGTAATCCAGTTCCTGTGTAGCCAAGTTTACATCCCGTGTATTAGTGATATCTTATGATGTTTCTTTTTCTGTGTGACTTATTTCAGTTAGAATCATCATACCTGAATCCACTCATTATGCTGCTACGGGCCTGATGACATAGATTTCATTGCTGAGTGATATTGCATTGTACGTAAGTACCACAACTTCTTTATCCATTTTTCACTTTCTGCGATATTGAACTTGTACCGTAAACGAGGTTCTTGTAAACAGAGCCGTCCCAAACTTTGGGGTGGCTGTGTCTTTTTGATTTTAATTTCCCTAAGCTATAGGACCATAAGTGGAAGTGCCCTAGGCTCTGTTGCTTTGTTTTTTAGATGTTTCAGGAAACACCATACACCTCTCCCGAGTGGCTGTTGGCAATTTACATCCCGCCCATCAGCATAACAAGGCTCCCAGTTCTCCATGGCCTGTCCTGCCTTTCTGGATTTTACACTTTTTTCAGATGGCCCTTTTGACCGGGGGGAAGTGAGACTTCATTGTAGTGCAGATTTCCTTTGCAAGCTTGCTTGGTTGGCCAAAAAGGGCGTATGCGTTTTTTCCTGAATATATTCAGGAAAAAACGCATACGCCCTTTTTGGCCAAGTGCATCATTGTGGACGTTCTGCCTCTTTTCCTATGCTTTAAATGCAATTCCAGTCTACCTCCTGAAATCGGTTTCCTGCAATTCTGCCCCGCTTTCAAGTCCTCTTGGCAGCCTTACTTCAGTATATTTTTGGACGATAGCTGTCATTTATAACTCTGCAGGTTTGTGAATTACAGTGCCCCTGAGCTCCTTTCTTCAACTCGCTTTCTTGTGAGCTGGCCGCAACACCGCAGGATTGCTTCAGGCCCTAATCTGGTTCCGGCACGGCACGCTGAGCCTTTGGTTAATTCCTCTTCCTGGTGGGAAATGAGAGTTAAATTTGCCCGTCCAGACACCTCCAGCTAGTCTCTCATTGGTTCTCCCTATTCCTGTTCATCTTCCGCAGAAATTGCAAACTGGGCCAAACAGGAGGTTAAAGGCACTGACTCTCCAAGTCGGGAGAGTGTTAGTAAAGCGTCTGGAATGTTGCACCCGAGTACCAGGGGACGAGAACTGAGACATATTGGAACACGTCTCCCGATCACACGGTTGATCATACTCTGGGTTCCACGTGCATGTTTTAGCTGAAGGAAGAATCCCTTAAACCTGGAGAGTTGAGACCCGTGGAATGGGTACCATGCAATATGACTTCAAAGGGTCTTCATTTGCTCACCGAACCTCTCCAATCCTATCACTGCTGCGTTTATGCCCCTGTACACACGCTTGATTTTCTTTCAGACACATAGCAATCCATAGGTTTTAAGATACTTACTAGTCAGGTACATTCTTAGGCGTTTAATATGGGGTGTTGAGTCCATTTCGTTGAGCAAGGAGTAGTTCTTGTCTATTCCATATTTGGCTTAAGGAACTTTATCTGTGCTCATTTCAATCTCTGGTTTTATGCAGCACCCCAACTCACCTTTCCCCTTAAGCAAGCATAAGTTGGTTTTCTAAATTTGAGACCCTGTTCTGTTTTGTAATCCAGTTCCTGTGTAGCCAAGTTTACATCCCGTGTATTAGTGATATCTTATGATGTTTCTTTTTCTGTGTGACTTATTTCAGTTAGAATCATCATACCTGAATCCACTCATTATGCTGCTACGGGCCTGATGACATAGATTTCATTGCTGAGTGATATTGCATTGTACGTAAGTACCACAACTTCTTTATCCATTTTTCACTTTCTGCGATATTGAACTTGTACCGTAAACGAGGTTCTTGTAAACAGAGCCGTCCCAAACTTTGGGGTGGCTGTGTCTTTTTTATTTTAATTTCCCTAAGCTATAGGACCATAAGTGGAAGTGCCCTAGGCTCTGTTGCTTTGTTTTTTAGATGTTTCAGGAAACACCATACACCTCTCCCGAGTGGCTGTTGGCAATTTACATCCCGCCCATCAGCATAACAAGGCTCCCAGTTCTCCATGGCCTGTCCTGCCTTTCTGGATTTTACACTTTTTTCAGATGGCCCTTTTGACCGGGGGGAAGTGAGACTTCATTGTAGTGCAGATTTCCTTTGCAAGCTTGCTTGGTTGGCCAAAAAGGGCGTATGCGTTTTTTCCTGCGCATACGCCCTTTTTGGCCAAGTGCATCATTGTGGACGTTCTGCCTCTTTTCCTATGCTTTAAATGCAATTCCAGTCTACCTCCTGAAATCGGTTTCCTGCAATTCTGCCCCGCTTTCAAGTCCTCTTGGCAGCCTTACTTCAGTATATTTTTGGACGATAGCTGTCATTTATAACTGCAGGTTTGTGAATTACAGTGCCCCTGAGCTCCTTTCTTCAACTCGCTTTCTTGTGAGCTGGCCGCAACACCGCAGGATTGCTTCAGGCCCTAATCTGGTTCCGGCACGGCACGCTGAGCCTTTGGTTAATTCCTCTTCCTGGTGGGAAATGAGAGTTAAATTTGCCCGTCCAGACACCTCCAGCTAGTCTCTCATTGGTTCTCCCTATTCCTGTTCATCTTCCGCAGAAATTGCAAACTGGGCCAAACAGGAGGTTAAAGGCACTGACTCTCCAAGTCGGGAGAGTGTTAGTAAAGCGTCTGGAATGTTGCACCCGAGTACCAGGGGACGAGAACTGAGACATATTGGAACACGTCTCCCGATCACACGGTTGATCATACTCTGGGTTCCACGTGCATGTTTTAGCTGAAGGAAGAATCCCTTAAACCTGGAGAGTTGAGACCCGTGGAATGGGTACCATGCAATATGACTTCAAAGGGTCTTCATTTGCTCACCGAACCTCTCCAATCCTATCACTGCTGCGTTTATGCCCCTGTACACACGCTTGATTTTCTTTCAGACACATAGCAATCCATAGGTTTTAAGATACTTACTAGTCAGGTACATTCTTAGGCGTTTAATATGGGGTGTTGAGTCCATTTCGTTGAGCAAGGAGTAGTTCTTGTCTATTCCATATTTGGCTTAAGGAACTTTATCTGTGCTCATTTCAATCTCTGGTTTTATGCAGCACCCCAACTCACCTTTCCCCTTAAGCAAGCATAAGTTGGTTTTCTAAATTTGAGACCCTGTTCTGTTTTGTAATCCAGTTCCTGTGTAGCCAAGTTTACATCCCGTGTATTAGTGATATCTTATGATGTTTCTTTTTCTGTGTGACTTATTTCAGTTAGAATCATCATACCTGAATCCACTCATTATGCTGCTACGGGCCTGATGACATAGATTTCATTGCTGAGTGATATTGCATTGTACGTAAGTACCACAACTTCTTTATCCATTTTTCACTTTCTGCGATATTGAACTTGTACCGTAAACGAGGTTCTTGTAAACAGAGCCGTCCCAAACTTTGGGGTGGCTGTGTCTTTTTGATTTTAATTTCCCTAAGCTATAGGACCATAAGTGGAAGTGCCCTAGGCTCTGTTGCTTTGTTTTTTAGATGTTTCAGGAAACACCATACACCTCTCCCGAGTGGCTGTTGGCAATTTACATCCCGCCCATCAGCATAACAAGGCTCCCAGTTCTCCATGGCCTGTCCTGCCTTTCTGGATTTTACACTTTTTTCAGATGGCCCTTTTGACCGGGGGGAAGTGAGACTTCATTGTAGTGCAGATTTCCTTTGCAAGCTTGCTTGGTTGGCCAAAAAGGGCGTATGCGTTTTTTCCTGAATATATTCAGGAAAAAACGCATACGCCCTTTTTGGCCAAGTGCATCATTGTGGACGTTCTGCCTCTTTTCCTATGCTTTAAATGCAATTCCAGTCTACCTCCTGAAATCGGTTTCCTGCAATTCTGCCCCGCTTTCAAGTCCTCTTGGCAGCCTTACTTCAGTATATTTTTGGACGATAGCTGTCATTTATAACTCTGCAGGTTTGTGAATTACAGTGCCCCTGAGCTCCTTTCTTCAACTCGCTTTCTTGTGAGCTGGCCGCAACACCGCAGGATTGCTTCAGGCCCTAATCTGGTTCCGGCACGGCACGCTGAGCCTTTGGTTAATTCCTCTTCCTGGTGGGAAATGAGAGTTAAATTTGCCCGTCCAGACACCTCCAGCTAGTCTCTCATTGGTTCTCCCTATTCCTGTTCATCTTCCGCAGAAATTGCAAACTGGGCCAAACAGGAGGTTAAAGGCACTGACTCTCCAAGTCGGGAGAGTGTTAGTAAAGCGTCTGGAATGTTGCACCCGAGTACCAGGGGACGAGAACTGAGACATATTGGAACACGTCTCCCGATCACACGGTTGATCATACTCTGGGTTCCACGTGCATGTTTTAGCTGAAGGAAGAATCCCTTAAACCTGGAGAGTTGAGACCCGTGGAATGGGTACCATGCAATATGACTTCAAAGGGTCTTCATTTGCTCACCGAACCTCTCCAATCCTATCACTGCTGCGTTTGTGCCCCTGTACACACGCTTGATTTTCTTTCAGAGACATAGCAATCCATAGGTTGTAAGATACTTACTAGTCAGGTACATTCTTAGGCGTTTAATATGGGGTGTTGAGTCCATTTCGTTGAGCAAGGAGTAGTTCTTGTCTATTCTATATTTGGCTTAAGGAACTTTATCTGTGCTCATTTCAATCTCTGGTTTTATGCAGCACCCCAACTCACCTTTCCCCTTAAGCAAGCATAAGTTGGTTTTCTAAATTTGAGACCCTGTTCTGTTTTGTAATCCAGTTCCTGTGTAGCCAAGTTTACATCCCGTGTATTAGTGATATCTTATGATGTTTCTTTTTCTGTGTGACTTATTTCAGTTAGAATCATCATACCTGAATCCACTCATTATGCTGCTACGGGCCTGATGACATAGATTTCATTGCTGAGTGATATTGCATTGTACGTAAGTACCACAACTTCTTTATCCATTTTTCACTTTCTGCGATATTGAACTTGTACCGTAAACGAGGTTCTTGTAAACAGAGCCGTCCCAAACTTTGGGGTGGCTGTGTCTTTTTGATTTTAATTTCCCTAAGCTATAGGACCATAAGTGGAAGTGCCCTAGGCTCTGTTGCTTTGTTTTTTAGATGTTTCAGGAAACACCATACACCTCTCCCGAGTGGCTGTTGGCAATTTACATCCCGCCCATCAGCATAACAAGGCTCCCAGTTCTCCATGGCCTGTCCTGCCTTTCTGGATTTTACACTTTTTTCAGATGGCCCTTTTGACCGGGGGGAAGTGAGACTTCATTGTAGTGCAGATTTCCTTTGCAAGCTTGCTTGGTTGGCCAAAAAGGGCGTATGCGTTTTTTCCTGAATATATTCAGGAAAAAACGCATACGCCCTTTTTGGCCAAGTGCATCATTGTGGACGTTCTGCCTCTTTTCCTATGCTTTAAATGCAATTCCAGTCTACCTCCTGAAATCGGTTTCCTGCAATTCTGCCCCGCTTTCAAGTCCTCTTGGCAGCCTTACTTCAGTATATTTTTGGACGATAGCTGTCATTTATAACTCTGCAGGTTTGTGAATTACAGTGCCCCTGAGCTCCTTTCTTCAACTCGCTTTCTTGTGAGCTGGCCGCAACACCGCAGGATTGCTTCAGGCCCTAATCTGGTTCCGGCACGGCACGCTGAGCCTTTGGTTAATTCCTCTTCCTGGTGGGAAATGAGAGTTAAATTTGCCCGTCCAGACACCTCCAGCTAGTCTCTCATTGGTTCTCCCTATTCCTGTTCATCTTCCGCAGAAATTGCAAACTGGGCCAAACAGGAGGTTAAAGGCACTGACTCTCCAAGTCGGGAGAGTGTTAGTAAAGCGTCTGGAATGTTGCACCCGAGTACCAGGGGACGAGAACTGAGACATATTGGAACACGTCTCCCGATCACACGGTTGATCATACTCTGGGTTCCACGTGCATGTTTTAGCTGAAGGAAGAATCCCTTAAACCTGGAGAGTTGAGACCCGTGGAATGGGTACCATGCAATATGACTTCAAAGGGTCTTCATTTGCTCACCGAACCTCTCCAATCCTATCACTGCTGCGTTTATGCCCCTGTACACACGCTTGATTTTCTTTCAGACACATAGCAATCCATAGGTTTTAAGATACTTACTAGTCAGGTACATTCTTAGGCGTTTAATATGGGGTGTTGAGTCCATTTCGTTGAGCAAGGAGTAGTTCTTGTCTATTCCATATTTGGCTTAAGGAACTTTATCTGTGCTCATTTCAATCTCTGGTTTTATGCAGCACCCCAACTCACCTTTCCCCTTAAGCAAGCATAAGTTGGTTTTCTAAATTTGAGACCCTGTTCTGTTTTGTAATCCAGTTCCTGTGTAGCCAAGTTTACATCCCGTGTATTAGTGATATCTTATGATGTTTCTTTTTCTGTGTGACTTATTTCAGTTAGAATCATCATACCTGAATCCACTCATTATGCTGCTACGGGCCTGATGACATAGATTTCATTGCTGAGTGATATTGCATTGTACGTAAGTACCACAACTTCTTTATCCATTTTTCACTTTCTGCGATATTGAACTTGTACCGTAAACGAGGTTCTTGTAAACAGAGCCGTCCCAAACTTTGGGGTGGCTGTGTCTTTTTGATTTTAATTTCCCTAAGCTATAGGACCATAAGTGGAAGTGCCCTAGGCTCTGTTGCTTTGTTTTTTAGATGTTTCAGGAAACACCATACACCTCTCCCGAGTGGCTGTTGGCAATTTACATCCCGCCCATCAGCATAACAAGGCTCCCAGTTCTCCATGGCCTGTCCTGCCTTTCTGGATTTTACACTTTTTTCAGATGGCCCTTTTGACCGGGGGGAAGTGAGACTTCATTGTAGTGCAGATTTCCTTTGCAAGCTTGCTTGGTTGGCCAAAAAGGGCGTATGCGTTTTTTCCTGAATATATTCAGGAAAAAACGCATACGCCCTTTTTGGCCAAGTGCATCATTGTGGACGTTCTGCCTCTTTTCCTATGCTTTAAATGCAATTCCAGTCTACCTCCTGAAATCGGTTTCCTGCAATTCTGCCCCGCTTTCAAGTCCTCTTGGCAGCCTTACTTCAGTATATTTTTGGACGATAGCTGTCATTTATAACTCTGCAGGTTTGTGAATTACAGTGCCCCTGAGCTCCTTTCTTCAACTCGCTTTCTTGTGAGCTGGCCGCAACACCGCAGGATTGCTTCAGGCCCTAATCTGGTTCCGGCACGGCACGCTGAGCCTTTGGTTAATTCCTCTTCCTGGTGGGAAATGAGAGTTAAATTTGCCCGTCCAGACACCTCCAGCTAGTCTCTCATTGGTTCTCCCTATTCCTGTTCATCTTCCGCAGAAATTGCAAACTGGGCCAAACAGGAGGTTAAAGGCACTGACTCTCCAAGTCGGGAGAGTGTTAGTAAAGCGTCTGGAATGTTGCACCCGAGTACCAGGGGACGAGAACTGAGACATATTGGAACACGTCTCCCGATCACACGGTTGATCATACTCTGGGTTCCACGTGCATGTTTTAGCTGAAGGAAGAATCCCTTAAACCTGGAGAGTTGAGACCCGTGGAATGGGTACCATGCAATATGACTTCAAAGGGTCTTCATTTGCTCACCGAACCTCTCCAATCCTATCACTGCTGCGTTTATGCCCCTGTACACACGCTTGATTTTCTTTCAGACACATAGCAATCCATAGGTTTTAAGATACTTACTAGTCAGGTACATTCTTAGGCGTTTAATATGGGGTGTTGAGTCCATTTCGTTGAGCAAGGAGTAGTTCTTGTCTATTCCATATTTGGCTTAAGGAACTTTATCTGTGCTCATTTCAATCTCTGGTTTTATGCAGCACCCCAACTCACCTTTCCCCTTAAGCAAGCATAAGTTGGTTTTCTAAATTTGAGACCCTGTTCTGTTTTGTAATCCAGTTCCTGTGTAGCCAAGTTTACATCCCGTGTATTAGTGATATCTTATGATGTTTCTTTTTCTGTGTGACTTATTTCAGTTAGAATCATCATACCTGAATCCACTCATTATGCTGCTACGGGCCTGATGACATAGATTTCATTGCTGAGTGATATTGCATTGTACGTAAGTACCACAACTTCTTTATCCATTTTTCACTTTCTGCGATATTGAACTTGTACCGTAAACGAGGTTCTTGTAAACAGAGCCGTCCCAAACATTGGGGTGGCTGTGTCTTTTTGATTTTAATTTCCCTAAGCTATAGGACCATAAGTGGAAGTGCCCTAGGCTCTGTTGCTTTGTTTTTTAGATGTTTCAGGAAACACCATACACCTCTCCCGAGTGGCTCTTGGCAATTTACATCCCGCCCATCAGCATAACAAGGCTCCCAGTTCTCCATGGCCTGTCCTGCCTTTCTGGATTTTACACTTTTTTCAGATGGCCCTTTTGACCGGGGGGAAGTGAGACTTCATTGTAGTGCAGATTTCCTTTGCAAGCTTGCTTGGTTGGCCAAAAAGGGCGTATGCGTTTTTTCCTGAATATATTCAGGAAAAAACGCATACGCCCTTTTTGGCCAAGTGCATCATTGTGGACGTTCTGCCTCTTTTCCTATGCTTTAAATGCAATTCCAGTCTACCTCCTGAAATCGGTTTCCTGCAATTCTGCCCCGCTTTCAAGTCCTCTTGGCAGCCTTACTTCAGTATATTTTTGGACGATAGCTGTCATTTATAACTCTGCAGGTTTGTGAATTACAGTGCCCCTGAGCTCCTTTCTTCAACTCGCTTTCTTGTGAGCTGGCCGCAACACCGCAGGATTGCTTCAGGCCCTAATCTGGTTCCGGCACGGCACGCTGAGCCTTTGGTTAATTCCTCTTCCTGGTGGGAAATGAGAGTTAAATTTGCCCGTCCAGACACCTCCAGCTAGTCTCTCATTGGTTCTCCCTATTCCTGTTCATCTTCCGCAGAAATTGCAAACTGGGCCAAACAGGAGGTTAAAGGCACTGACTCTCCAAGTCGGGAGAGTGTTAGTAAAGCGTCTGGAATGTTGCACCCGAGTACCAGGGGACGAGAACTGAGACATATTGGAACACGTCTCCCGATCACACGGTTGATCATACTCTGGGTTCCACGTGCATGTTTTAGCTGAAGGAAGAATCCCTTAAACCTGGAGAGTTGAGACCCGTGGAATGGGTACCATGCAATATGACTTCAAAGGGTCTTCATTTGCTCACCGAACCTCTCCAATCCTATCACTGCTGCGTTTATGCCCCTGTACACACGCTTGATTTTCTTTCAGACACATAGCAATCCATAGGTTTTAAGATACTTACTAGTCAGGTACATTCTTAGGCGTTTAATATGGGGTGTTGAGTCCATTTCGTTGAGCAAGGAGTAGTTCTTGTCTATTCCATATTTGGCTTAAGGAACTTTATCTGTGCTCATTTCAATCTCTGGTTTTATGCAGCACCCCAACTCACCTTTCCCCTTAAGCAAGCATAAGTTGGTTTTCTAAATTTGAGACCCTGTTCTGTTTTGTAATCCAGTTCCTGTGTAGCCAAGTTTACATCCCGTGTATTAGTGATATCTTATGATGTTTCTTTTTCTGTGTGACTTATTTCAGTTAGAATCATCATACCTGAATCCACTCATTATGCTGCTACGGGCCTGATGACATAGATTTCATTGCTGAGTGATATTGCATTGTACGTAAGTACCACAACTTCTTTATCCATTTTTCACTTTCTGCGATATTGAACTTGTACCGTAAACGAGGTTCTTGTAAACAGAGCCGTCCCAAACTTTGGGGTGGCTGTGTCTTTTTGATTTTAATTTCCCTAAGCTATAGGACCATAAGTGGAAGTGCCCTAGGCTCTGTTGCTTTGTTTTTTAGATGTTTCAGGAAACACCATACACCTCTCCCGAGTGGCTCTTGGCAATTTACATCCCGCCCATCAGCATAACAAGGCTCCCAGTTCTCCATGGCCTGTCCTGCCTTTCTGGATTTTACACTTTTTTCAGATGGCCCTTTTGACCGGGGGGAAGTGAGACTTCATTGTAGTGCAGATTTCCTTTGCAAGCTTGCTTGGTTGGCCAAAAAGGGCGTATGCGTTTTTTCCTGAATATATTCAGGAAAAAACGCATACGCCCTTTTTGGCCAAGTGCATCATTGTGGACGTTCTGCCTCTTTTCCTATGCTTTACATGCAATTCCAGTCTACCTCCTGAAATCGGTTTCCTGCAATTCTGCCCCGCTTTCAAGTCCTCTTGGCAGCCTTACTTCAGTATATTTTTGGACGATAGCTGTCATTTATAACTCTGCAGGTTTGTGAATTACAGTGCCCCTGAGCTCCTTTCTTCAACTCGCTTTCTTGTGAGCTGGCCGCAACACCGCAGGATTGCTTCAGGCCCTAATCTGGTTCCGGCACGGCACGCTGAGCCTTTGGTTAATTCCTCTTCCTGGTGGGAAATGAGAGTTAAATTTGCCCGTCCAGACACCTCCAGCTAGTCTCTCATTGGTTCTCCCTATTCCTGTTCATCTTCCGCAGAAATTGCAAACTGGGCCAAACAGGAGGTTAAAGGCACTGACTCTCCAAGTCGGGAGAGTGTTAGTAAAGCGTCTGGAATGTTGCACCCGAGTACCAGGGGACGAGAACTGAGACATATTGGAACACGTCTCCCGATCACACGGTTGATCATACTCTGGGTTCCACGTGCATGTTTTAGCTGAAGGAAGAATCCCTTAAACCTGGAGAGTTGAGACCCGTGGAATGGGTACCATGCAATATGACTTCAAAGGGTCTTCATTTGCTCACCGAACCTCTCCAATCCTATCACTGCTGCGTTTATGCCCCTGTACACACGCTTGATTTTCTTTCAGACACATAGCAATCCATAGGTTTTAAGATACTTACTAGTCAGGTACATTCTTAGGCGTTTAATATGGGGTGTTGAGTCCATTTCGTTGAGCAAGGAGTAGTTCTTGTCTATTCTATATTTGGCTTAAGGAACTTTATCTGTGCTCATTTCAATCTCTGGTTTTATGCAGCACCCCAACTCACCTTTCCCCTTAAGCAAGCATAAGTTGGTTTTCTAAATTTGAGACCCTGTTCTGTTTTGTAATCCAATTCCTGTGTAGCCAAGTTTACATCCCGTGTATTAGTGATATCTTATGATGTTTCTTTTTCTGTGTGACTTATTTCAGTTAGAATCATCATACCTGAATCCACTCATTATGCTGCTACGGGCCTGATGACATAGATTTCATTGCTGAGTGATATTGCATTGTACGTAAGTACCACAACTTCTTTATCCATTTTTCACTTTCTGCGATATTGAACTTGTACCGTAAACGAGGTTCTTGTAAACAGAGCCGTCCCAAACTTTGGGGTGGCTGTGTCTTTTTGATTTTAATTTCCCTAAGCTATAGGACCATAAGTGGAAGTGCCCTAGGCTCTGTTGCTTTGTTTTTTAGATGTTTCAGGAAACACCATACACCTCTCCCGAGTGGCTGTTGGCAATTTACATCCCGCCCATCAGCATAACAAGGCTCCCAGTTCTCCATGGCCTGTCCTGCCTTTCTGGATTTTACACTTTTTTCAGATGGCCCTTTTGACCGGGGGGAAGTGAGACTTCATTGTAGTGCAGATTTCCTTTGCAAGCTTGCTTGGTTGGCCAAAAAGGGCGTATGCGTTTTTTCCTGAATATATTCAGGAAAAAACGCATACGCCCTTTTTGGCCAAGTGCATCATTGTGGACGTTCTGCCTCTTTTCCTATGCTTTAAATGCAATTCCAGTCTACCTCCTGAAATCGGTTTCCTGCAATTCTGCCCCGCTTTCAAGTCCTCTTGGCAGCCTTACTTCAGTATATTTTTGGACGATAGCTGTCATTTATAACTCTGCAGGTTTGTGAATTACAGTGCCCCTGAGCTCCTTTCTTCAACTCGCTTTCTTGTGAGCTGGCCGCAACACCGCAGGATTGCTTCAGGCCCTAATCTGGTTCCGGCACGGCACGCTGAGCCTTTGGTTAATTCCTCTTCCTGGTGGGAAATGAGAGTTAAATTTGCCCGTCCAGACACCTCCAGCTAGTCTCTCATTGGTTCTCCCTATTCCTGTTCATCTTCCGCAGAAATTGCAAACTGGGCCAAACAGGAGGTTAAAGGCACTGACTCTCCAAGTCGGGAGAGTGTTAGTAAAGCGTCTGGAATGTTGCACCCGAGTACCAGGGGACGAGAACTGAGACATATTGGAACACGTCTCCCGATCACACGGTTGATCATACTCTGGGTTCCACGTGCATGTTTTAGCTGAAGGAAGAATCCCTTAAACCTGGAGAGTTGAGACCCGTGGAATGGGTACCATGCAATATGACTTCAAAGGGTCTTCATTTGCTCACCGAACCTCTCCAATCCTATCACTGCTGCGTTTATGCCCCTGTACACACGCTTGATTTTCTTTCAGACACATAGCAATCCATAGGTTTTAAGATACTTACTAGTCAGGTACATTCTTAGGCGTTTAATATGGGGTGTTGAGTCCATTTCGTTGAGCAAGGAGTAGTTCTTGTCTATTCCATATTTGGCTTAAGGAACTTTATCTGTGCTCATTTCAATCTCTGGTTTTATGCAGCACCCCAACTCACCTTTCCCCTTAAGCAAGCATAAGTTGGTTTTCTAAATTTGAGACCCTGTTCTGTTTTGTAATCCAGTTCCTGTGTAGCCAAGTTTACATCCCGTGTATTAGTGATATCTTATGATGTTTCTTTTTCTGTGTGACTTATTTCAGTTAGAATCATCATACCTGAATCCACTCATTATGCTGCTACGGGCCTGATGACATAGATTTCATTGCTGAGTGATATTGCATTGTACGTAAGTACCACAACTTCTTTATCCATTTTTCACTTTCTGCGATATTGAACTTGTACCGTAAACGAGGTTCTTGTAAACAGAGCCGTCCCAAACTTTGGGGTGGCTGTGTCTTTTTGATTTTAATTTCCCTAAGCTATAGGACCATAAGTGGAAGTGCCCTAGGCTCTGTTGCTTTGTTTTTTAGATGTTTCAGGAAACACCATACACCTCTCCCGAGTGGCTGTTGGCAATTTACATCCCGCCCATCAGCATAACAAGGCTCCCAGTTCTCCATGGCCTGTCCTGCCTTTCTGGATTTTACACTTTTTTCAGATGGCCCTTTTGACCGGGGGGAAGTGAGACTTCATTGTAGTGCAGATTTCCTTTGCAAGCTTGCTTGGTTGGCCAAAAAGGGCGTATGCGTTTTTTCCTGAATATATTCAGGAAAAAACGCATACGCCCTTTTTGGCCAAGTGCATCATTGTGGACGTTCTGCCTCTTTTCCTATGCTTTAAATGCAATTCCAGTCTACCTCCTGAAATCGGTTTCCTGCAATTCTGCCCCGCTTTCAAGTCCTCTTGGCAGCCTTACTTCAGTATATTTTTGGACGATAGCTGTCATTTATAACTCTGCAGGTTTGTGAATTACAGTGCCCCTGAGCTCCTTTCTTCAACTCGCTTTCTTGTGAGCTGGCCGCAACACCGCAGGATTGCTTCAGGCCCTAATCTGGTTCCGGCACGGCACGCTGAGCCTTTGGTTAATTCCTCTTCCTGGTGGGAAATGAGAGTTAAATTTGCCCGTCCAGACACCTCCAGCTAGTCTCTCATTGGTTCTCCCTATTCCTGTTCATCTTCCGCAGAAATTGCAAACTGGGCCAAACAGGAGGTTAAAGGCACTGACTCTCCAAGTCGGGAGAGTGTTAGTAAAGCGTCTGGAATGTTGCACCCGAGTACCAGGGGACGAGAACTGAGACATATTGGAACACGTCTCCCGATCACACGGTTGATCATACTCTGGGTTCCACGTGCATGTTTTAGCTGAAGGAAGAATCCCTTAAACCTGGAGAGTTGAGACCCGTGGAATGGGTACCATGCAATATGACTTCAAAGGGTCTTCATTTGCTCACCGAACCTCTCCAATCCTATCACTGCTGCGTTTATGCCCCTGTACACACGCTTGATTTTCTTTCAGACACATAGCAATCCATAGGTTTTAAGATACTTACTAGTCAGGTACATTCTTAGGCGTTTAATATGGGGTGTTGAGTCCATTTCGTTGAGCAAGGAGTAGTTCTTGTCTATTCCATATTTGGCTTAAGGAACTTTATCTGTGCTCATTTCAATCTCTGGTTTTATGCAGCACCCCAACTCACCTTTCCCCTTAAGCAAGCATAAGTTGGTTTTCTAAATTTGAGACCCTGTTCTGTTTTGTAATCCAGTTCCTGTGTAGCCAAGTTTACATCCCGTGTATTAGTGATATCTTATGATGTTTCTTTTTCTGTGTGACTTATTTCAGTTAGAATCATCATACCTGAATCCACTCATTATGCTGCTACGGGCCTGATGACATAGATTTCATTGCTGAGTGATATTGCATTGTACGTAAGTACCACAACTTCTTTATCCATTTTTCACTTTCTGCGATATTGAACTTGTACCGTAAACGAGGTTCTTGTAAACAGAGCCGTCCCAAACTTTGGGGTGGCTGTGTCTTTTTGATTTTAATTTCCCTAAGCTATAGGACCATAAGTGGAAGTGCCCTAGGCTCTGTTGCTTTGTTTTTTAGATGTTTCAGGAAACACCATACACCTCTCCCGAGTGGCTGTTGGCAATTTACATCCCGCCCATCAGCATAACAAGGCTCCCAGTTCTCCATGGCCTGTCCTGCCTTTCTGGATTTTACACTTTTTTCAGATGGCCCTTTTGACCGGGGGGAAGTGAGACTTCATTGTAGTGCAGATTTCCTTTGCAAGCTTGCTTGGTTGGCCAAAAAGGGCGTATGCGTTTTTTCCTGAATATATTCAGGAAAAAACGCATACGCCCTTTTTGGCCAAGTGCATCATTGTGGACGTTCTGCCTCTTTTCCTATGCTTTAAATGCAATTCCAGTCTACCTCCTGAAATCGGTTTCCTGCAATTCTGCCCCGCTTTCAAGTCCTCTTGGCAGCCTTACTTCAGTATATTTTTGGACGATAGCTGTCATTTATAACTCTGCAGGTTTGTGAATTACAGTGCCCCTGAGCTCCTTTCTTCAACTCGCTTTCTTGTGAGCTGGCCGCAACACCGCAGGATTGCTTCAGGCCCTAATCTGGTTCCGGCACGGCACGCTGAGCCTTTGGTTAATTCCTCTTCCTGGTGGGAAATGAGAGTTAAATTTGCCCGTCCAGACACCTCCAGCTAGTCTCTCATTGGTTCTCCCTATTCCTGTTCATCTTCCGCAGAAATTGCAAACTGGGCCAAACAGGAGGTTAAAGGCACTGACTCTCCAAGTCGGGAGAGTGTTAGTAAAGCGTCTGGAATGTTGCACCCGAGTACCAGGGGACGAGAACTGAGACATATTGGAACACGTCTCCCGATCACACGGTTGATCATACTCTGGGTTCCACGTGCATGTTTTAGCTGAAGGAAGAATCCCTTAAACCTGGAGAGTTGAGACCCGTGGAATGGGTACCATGCAATATGACTTCAAAGGGTCTTCATTTGCTCACCGAACCTCTCCAATCCTATCACTGCTGCGTTTATGCCCCTGTACACACGCTTGATTTTCTTTCAGACACATAGCAATCCATAGGTTTTAAGATACTTACTAGTCAGGTACATTCTTAGGCGTTTAATATGGGGTGTTGAGTCCATTTCGTTGAGCAAGGAGTAGTTCTTGTCTATTCCATATTTGGCTTAAGGAACTTTATCTGTGCTCATTTCAATCTCTGGTTTTATGCAGCACCCCAACTCACCTTTCCCCTTAAGCAAGCATAAGTTGGTTTTCTAAATTTGAGACCCTGTTCTGTTTTGTAATCCAGTTCCTGTGTAGCCAAGTTTACATCCCGTGTATTAGTGATATCTTATGATGTTTCTTTTTCTGTGTGACTTATTTCAGTTAGAATCATCATACCTGAATCCACTCATTATGCTGCTACGGGCCTGATGACATAGATTTCATTGCTGAGTGATATTGCATTGTACGTAAGTACCACAACTTCTTTATCCATTTTTCACTTTCTGCGATATTGAACTTGTACCGTAAACGAGGTTCTTGTAAACAGAGCCGTCCCAAACTTTGGGGTGGCTGTGTCTTTTTGATTTTAATTTCCCTAAGCTATAGGACCATAAGTGGAAGTGCCCTAGGCTCTGTTGCTTTGTTTTTTAGATGTTTCAGGAAACACCATACACCTCTCCCGAGTGGCTCTTGGCAATTTACATCCCGCCCATCAGCATAACAAGGCTCCCAGTTCTCCATGGCCTGTCCTGCCTTTCTGGATTTTACACTTTTTTCAGATGGCCCTTTTGACCGGGGGGAAGTGAGACTTCATTGTAGTGCAGATTTCCTTTGCAAGCTTGCTTGGTTGGCCAAAAAGGGCGTATGCGTTTTTTCCTGAATATATTCAGGAAAAAACGCATACGCCCTTTTTGGCCAAGTGCATCATTGTGGACGTTCTGCCTCTTTTCCTATGCTTTAAATGCAATTCCAGTCTACCTCCTGAAATCGGTTTCCTGCAATTCTGCCCCGCTTTCAAGTCCTCTTGGCAGCCTTACTTCAGTATATTTTTGGACGATAGCTGTCATTTATAACTCTGCAGGTTTGTGAATTACAGTGCCCCTGAGCTCCTTTCTTCAACTCGCTTTCTTGTGAGCTGGCCGCAACACCGCAGGATTGCTTCAGGCCCTAATCTGGTTCCGGCACGGCACGCTGAGCCTTTGGTTAATTCCTCTTCCTGGTGGGAAATGAGAGTTAAATTTGCCCGTCCAGACACCTCCAGCTAGTCTCTCATTGGTTCTCCCTATTCCTGTTCATCTTCCGCAGAAATTGCAAACTGGGCCAAACAGGAGGTTAAAGGCACTGACTCTCCAAGTCGGGAGAGTGTTAGTAAAGCGTCTGGAATGTTGCACCCGAGTACCAGGGGACGAGAACTGAGACATATTGGAACACGTCTCCCGATCACACGGTTGATCATACTCTGGGTTCCACGTGCATGTTTTAGCTGAAGGAAGAATCCCTTAAACCTGGAGAGTTGAGACCCGTGGAATGGGTACCATGCAATATGACTTCAAAGGGTCTTCATTTGCTCACCGAACCTCTCCAATCCTATCACTGCTGCGTTTATGCCCCTGTACACACGCTTGATTTTCTTTCAGACACATAGCAATCCATAGGTTTTAAGATACTTACTAGTCAGGTACATTCTTAGGCGTTTAATATGGGGTGTTGAGTCCATTTCGTTGAGCAAGGAGTAGTTCTTGTCTATTCCATATTTGGCTTAAGGAACTTTATCTGTGCTCATTTCAATCTCTGGTTTTATGCAGCACCCCAACTCACCTTTCCCCTTAAGCAAGCATAAGTTGGTTTTCTAAATTTGAGACCCTGTTCTGTTTTGTAATCCAGTTCCTGTGTAGCCAAGTTTACATCCCGTGTATTAGTGATATCTTATGATGTTTCTTTTTCTGTGTGACTTATTTCAGTTAGAATCATCATACCTGAATCCACTCATTATGCTGCTACGGGCCTGATGACATAGATTTCATTGCTGAGTGATATTGCATTGTACGTAAGTACCACAACTTCTTTATCCATTTTTCACTTTCTGCGATATTGAACTTGTACCGTAAACGAGGTTCTTGTAAACAGAGCCGTCCCAAACTTTGGGGTGGCTGTGTCTTTTTGATTTTAATTTCCCTAAGCTATAGGACCATAAGTGGAAGTGCCCTAGGCTCTGTTGCTTTGTTTTTTAGATGTTTCAGGAAACACCATACACCTCTCCCGAGTGGCTGTTGGCAATTTACATCCCGCCCATCAGCATAACAAGGCTCCCAGTTCTCCATGGCCTGTCCTGCCTTTCTGGATTTTACACTTTTTTCAGATGGCCCTTTTGACCGGGGGGAAGTGAGACTTCATTGTAGTGCAGATTTCCTTTGCAAGCTTGCTTGGTTGGCCAAAAAGGGCGTATGCGTTTTTTCCTGAATATATTCAGGAAAAAACGCATACGCCCTTTTTGGCCAAGTGCATCATTGTGGACGTTCTGCCTCTTTTCCTATGCTTTAAATGCAATTCCAGTCTACCTCCTGAAATCGGTTTCCTGCAATTCTGCCCCGCTTTCAAGTCCTCTTGGCAGCCTTACTTCAGTATATTTTTGGACGATAGCTGTCATTTATAACTCTGCAGGTTTGTGAATTACAGTGCCCCTGAGCTCCTTTCTTCAACTCGCTTTCTTGTGAGCTGGCCGCAACACCGCAGGATTGCTTCAGGCCCTAATCTGGTTCCGGCACGGCACGCTGAGCCTTTGGTTAATTCCTCTTCCTGGTGGGAAATGAGAGTTAAATTTGCCCGTCCAGACACCTCCAGCTAGTCTCTCATTGGTTCTCCCTATTCCTGTTCATCTTCCGCAGAAATTGCAAACTGGGCCAAACAGGAGGTTAAAGGCACTGACTCTCCAAGTCGGGAGAGTGTTAGTAAAGCGTCTGGAATGTTGCACCCGAGTACCAGGGGACGAGAACTGAGACATATTGGAACACGTCTCCCGATCACACGGTTGATCATACTCTGGGTTCCACGTGCATGTTTTAGCTGAAGGAAGAATCCCTTAAACCTGGAGAGTTGAGACCCGTGGAATGGGTACCATGCAATATGACTTCAAAGGGTCTTCATTTGCTCACCGAACCTCTCCAATCCTATCACTGCTGCGTTTATGCCCCTGTACACACGCTTGATTTTCTTTCAGACACATAGCAATCCATAGGTTTTAAGATACTTACTAGTCAGGTACATTCTTAGGCGTTTAATATGGGGTGTTGAGTCCATTTCGTTGAGCAAGGAGTAGTTCTTGTCTATTCCATATTTGGCTTAAGGAACTTTATCTGTGCTCATTTCAATCTCTGGTTTTATGCAGCACCCCAACTCACCTTTCCCCTTAAGCAAGCATAAGTTGGTTTTCTAAATTTGAGACCCTGTTCTGTTTTGTAATCCAGTTCCTGTGTAGCCAAGTTTACATCCCGTGTATTAGTGATATCTTATGATGTTTCTTTTTCTGTGTGACTTATTTCAGTTAGAATCATCATACCTGAATCCACTCATTATGCTGCTACGGGCCTGATGACATAGATTTCATTGCTGAGTGATATTGCATTGTACGTAAGTACCACAACTTCTTTATCCATTTTTCACTTTCTGCGATATTGAACTTGTACCGTAAACGAGGTTCTTGTAAACAGAGCCGTCCCAAACTTTGGGGTGGCTGTGTCTTTTTGATTTTAATTTCCCTAAGCTATAGGACCATAAGTGGAAGTGCCCTAGGCTCTGTTGCTTTGTTTTTTAGATGTTTCAGGAAACACCATACACCTCTCCCGAGTGGCTCTTGGCAATTTACATCCCGCCCATCAGCATAACAAGGCTCCCAGTTCTCCATGGCCTGTCCTGCCTTTCTGGATTTTACACTTTTTTCAGATGGCCCTTTTGACCGGGGGGAAGTGAGACTTCATTGTAGTGCAGATTTCCTTTGCAAGCTTGCTTGGTTGGCCAAAAAGGGCGTATGCGTTTTTTCCTGAATATATTCAGGAAAAAACGCATACGCCCTTTTTGGCCAAGTGCATCATTGTGGACGTTCTGCCTCTTTTCCTATGCTTTACATGCAATTCCAGTCTACCTCCTGAAATCGGTTTCCTGCAATTCTGCCCCGCTTTCAAGTCCTCTTGGCAGCCTTACTTCAGTATATTTTTGGACGATAGCTGTCATTTATAACTCTGCAGGTTTGTGAATTACAGTGCCCCTGAGCTCCTTTCTTCAACTCGCTTTCTTGTGAGCTGGCCGCAACACCGCAGGATTGCTTCAGGCCCTAATCTGGTTCCGGCACGGCACGCTGAGCCTTTGGTTAATTCCTCTTCCTGGTGGGAAATGAGAGTTAAATTGGCCCGTCCGGACACCTCCAGCTAGTCTCTCATTGGTTCTCCCTATTCCTGTTCATCTTCCGCAGAAATTGCAAACTGGGCCAAACAGGAGGTTAAAGGCACTGACTCTCCAAGTCGGGAGAGTGTTAGTAAAGCGTCTGGAATGTTGCACCCGAGTACCAGGGGACGAGAACTGAGACATATTGGAACACGTCTCCCGATCACACGGTTGATCATACTCTGGGTTCCACGTGCATGTTTTAGCTGAAGGAAGAATCCCTTAAACCTGGAGAGTTGAGACCCGTGGAATGGGTACCATGCAATATGACTTCAAAGGGTCTTCATTTGCTCACCGAACCTCTCCAATCCTATCACTGCTGCGTTTATGCCCCTGTACACACGCTTGATTTTCTTTCAGACACATAGCAATCCATAGGTTTTAAGATACTTACTAGTCAGGTACATTCTTAGGCGTTTAATATGGGGTGTTGAGTCCATTTCGTTGAGCAAGGAGTAGTTCTTGTCTATTCCATATTTGGCTTAAGGAACTTTATCTGTGCTCATTTCAATCTCTGGTTTTATGCAGCACCCCAACTCACCTTTCCCCTTAAGCAAGCATAAGTTGGTTTTCTAAATTTGAGACCCTGTTCTGTTTTGTAATCCAGTTCCTGTGTAGCCAAGTTTACATCCCGTGTATTAGTGATATCTTATGATGTTTCTTTTTCTGTGTGACTTATTTCAGTTAGAATCATCATACCTGAATCCACTCATTATGCTGCTACGGGCCTGATGACATAGATTTCATTGCTGAGTGATATTGCATTGTACGTAAGTACCACAACTTCTTTATCCATTTTTCACTTTCTGCGATATTGAACTTGTACCGTAAACGAGGTTCTTGTAAACAGAGCCGTCCCAAACTTTGGGGTGGCTGTGTCTTTTTGATTTTAATTTCCCTAAGCTATAGGACCATAAGTGGAAGTGCCCTAGGCTCTGTTGCTTTGTTTTTTAGATGTTTCAGGAAACACCATACACCTCTCCCGAGTGGCTCTTGGCAATTTACATCCCGCCCATCAGCATAACAAGGCTCCCAGTTCTCCATGGCCTGTCCTGCCTTTCTGGATTTTACACTTTTTTCAGATGGCCCTTTTGACCGGGGGGAAGTGAGACTTCATTGTAGTGCAGATTTCCTTTGCAAGCTTGCTTGGTTGGCCAAAAAGGGCGTATGCGTTTTTTCCTGAATATATTCAGGAAAAAACGCATACGCCCTTTTTGGCCAAGTGCATCATTGTGGACGTTCTGCCTCTTTTCCTATGCTTTAAATGCAATTCCAGTCTACCTCCTGAAATCGGTTTCCTGCAATTCTGCCCCGCTTTCAAGTCCTCTTGGCAGCCTTACTTCAGTATATTTTTGGACGATAGCTGTCATTTATAACTCTGCAGGTTTGTGAATTACAGTGCCCCTGAGCTCCTTTCTTCAACTCGCTTTCTTGTGAGCTGGCCGCAACACCGCAGGATTGCTTCAGGCCCTAATCTGGTTCCGGCACGGCACGCTGAGCCTTTGGTTAATTCCTCTTCCTGGTGGGAAATGAGAGTTAAATTTGCCCGTCCAGACACCTCCAGCTAGTCTCTCATTGGTTCTCCCTATTCCTGTTCATCTTCCGCAGAAATTGCAAACTGGGCCAAACAGGAGGTTAAAGGCACTGACTCTCCAAGTCGGGAGAGTGTTAGTAAAGCGTCTGGAATGTTGCACCCGAGTACCAGGGGACGAGAACTGAGACATATTGGAACACGTCTCCCGATCACACGGTTGATCATACTCTGGGTTCCACGTGCATGTTTTAGCTGAAGGAAGAATCCCTTAAACCTGGAGAGTTGAGACCCGTGGAATGGGTACCATGCAATATGACTTCAAAGGGTCTTCATTTGCTCACCGAACCTCTCCAATCCTATCACTGCTGCGTTTATGCCCCTGTACACACGCTTGATTTTCTTTCAGACACATAGCAATCCATAGGTTTTAAGATACTTACTAGTCAGGTACATTCTTAGGCGTTTAATATGGGGTGTTGAGACCATTTCGTTGAGCAAGGAGTAGTTCTTGTCTATTCCATATTTGGCTTAAGGAACTTTATCTGTGCTCATTTCAATCTCTGGTTTTATGCAGCACCCCAACTCACCTTTCCCCTTAAGCAAGCATAAGTTGGTTTTCTAAATTTGAGACCCTGTTCTGTTTTGTAATCCAGTTCCTGTGTAGCCAAGTTTACATCCCGTGTATTAGTGATATCTTATGATGTTTCTTTTTCTGTGTGACTTATTTCAGTTAGAATCATCATACCTGAATCCACTCATTATGCTGCTACGGGCCTGATGACATAGATTTCATTGCTGAGTGATATTGCATTGTACGTAAGTACCACAACTTCTTTATCCATTTTTCACTTTCTGCGATATTGAACTTGTACCGTAAACGAGGTTCTTGTAAACAGAGCCGTCCCAAACTTTGGGGTGGCTGTGTCTTTTTGATTTTAATTTCCCTAAGCTATAGGACCATAAGTGGAAGTGCCCTAGGCTCTGTTGCTTTGTTTTTTAGATGTTTCAGGAAACACCATACACCTCTCCCGAGTGGCTCTTGGCAATTTACATCCCGCCCATCAGCATAACAAGGCTCCCAGTTCTCCATGGCCTGTCCTGCCTTTCTGGATTTTACACTTTTTTCAGATGGCCCTTTTGACCGGGGGGAAGTGAGACTTCATTGTAGTGCAGATTTCCTTTGCAAGCTTGCTTGGTTGGCCAAAAAGGGCGTATGCGTTTTTTCCTGAATATATTCAGGAAAAAACGCATACGCCCTTTTTGGCCAAGTGCATCATTGTGGACGTTCTGCCTCTTTTCCTATGCTTTAAATGCAATTCCAGTCTACCTCCTGAAATCGGTTTCCTGCAATTCTGCCCCGCTTTCAAGTCCTCTTGGCAGCCTTACTTCAGTATATTTTTGGACGATAGCTGTCATTTATAACTCTGCAGGTTTGTGAATTACAGTGCCCCTGAGCTCCTTTCTTCAACTCGCTTTCTTGTGAGCTGGCCGCAACACCGCAGGATTGCTTCAGGCCCTAATCTGGTTCCGGCACGGCACGCTGAGCCTTTGGTTAATTCCTCTTCCTGGTGGGAAATGAGAGTTAAATTTGCCCGTCCAGACACCTCCAGCTAGTCTCTCATTGGTTCTCCCTATTCCTGTTCATCTTCCGCAGAAATTGCAAACTGGGCCAAACAGGAGGTTAAAGGCACTGACTCTCCAAGTCGGGAGAGTGTTAGTAAAGCGTCTGGAATGTTGCACCCGAGTACCAGGGGACGAGAACTGAGACATATTGGAACACGTCTCCCGATCACACGGTTGATCATACTCTGGGTTCCACGTGCATGTTTTAGCTGAAGGAAGAATCCCTTAAACCTGGAGAGTTGAGACCCGTGGAATGGGTACCATGCAATATGACTTCAAAGGGTCTTCATTTGCTCACCGAACCTCTCCAATCCTATCACTGCTGCGTTTATGCCCCTGTACACACGCTTGATTTTCTTTCAGACACATAGCAATCCATAGGTTTTAAGATACTTACTAGTCAGGTACATTCTTAGGCGTTTAATATGGGGTGTTGAGTCCATTTCGTTGAGCAAGGAGTAGTTCTTGTCTATTCCATATTTGGCTTAAGGAACTTTATCTGTGCTCATTTCAATCTCTGGTTTTATGCAGCACCCCAACTCACCTTTCCCCTTAAGCAAGCATAAGTTGGTTTTCTAAATTTGAGACCCTGTTCTGTTTTGTAATCCAGTTCCTGTGTAGCCAAGTTTACATCCCGTGTATTAGTGATATCTTATGATGTTTCTTTTTCTGTGTGACTTATTTCAGTTAGAATCATCATACCTGAATCCACTCATTATGCTGCTACGGGCCTGATGACATAGATTTCATTGCTGAGTGATATTGCATTGTACGTAAGTACCACAACTTCTTTATCCATTTTTCACTTTCTGCGATATTGAACTTGTACCGTAAACGAGGTTCTTGTAAACAGAGCCGTCCCAAACTTTGGGGTGGCTGTGTCTTTTTGATTTTAATTTCCCTAAGCTATAGGACCATAAGTGGAAGTGCCCTAGGCTCTGTTGCTTTGTTTTTTAGATGTTTCAGGAAACACCATACACCTCTCCCGAGTGGCTGTTGGCAATTTACATCCCGCCCATCAGCATAACAAGGCTCCCAGTTCTCCATGGCCTGTCCTGCCTTTCTGGATTTTACACTTTTTTCAGATGGCCCTTTTGACCGGGGGGAAGTGAGACTTCATTGTAGTGCAGATTTCCTTTGCAAGCTTGCTTGGTTGGCCAAAAAGGGCGTATGCGTTTTTTCCTGAATATATTCAGGAAAAAACGCATACGCCCTTTTTGGCCAAGTGCATCATTGTGGACGTTCTGCCTCTTTTCCTATGCTTTAAATGCAATTCCAGTCTACCTCCTGAAATCGGTTTCCTGCAATTCTGCCCCGCTTTCAAGTCCTCTTGGCAGCCTTACTTCAGTATATTTTTGGACGATAGCTGTCATTTATAACTCTGCAGGTTTGTGAATTACAGTGCCCCTGAGCTCCTTTCTTCAACTCGCTTTCTTGTGAGCTGGCCGCAACACCGCAGGATTGCTTCAGGCCCTAATCTGGTTCCGGCACGGCACGCTGAGCCTTTGGTTAATTCCTCTTCCTGGTGGGAAATGAGAGTTAAATTTGCCCGTCCAGACACCTCCAGCTAGTCTCTCATTGGTTCTCCCTATTCCTGTTCATCTTCCGCAGAAATTGCAAACTGGGCCAAACAGGAGGTTAAAGGCACTGACTCTCCAAGTCGGGAGAGTGTTAGTAAAGCGTCTGGAATGTTGCACCCGAGTACCAGGGGACGAGAACTGAGACATATTGGAACACGTCTCCCGATCACACGGTTGATCATACTCTGGGTTCCACGTGCATGTTTTAGCTGAAGGAAGAATCCCTTAAACCTGGAGAGTTGAGACCCGTGGAATGGGTACCATGCAATATGACTTCAAAGGGTCTTCATTTGCTCACCGAACCTCTCCAATCCTATCACTGCTGCGTTTATGCCCCTGTACACACGCTTGATTTTCTTTCAGACACATAGCAATCCATAGGTTTTAAGATACTTACTAGTCAGGTACATTCTTAGGCGTTTAATATGGGGTGTTGAGTCCATTTCGTTGAGCAAGGAGTAGTTCTTGTCTATTCCATATTTGGCTTAAGGAACTTTATCTGTGCTCATTTCAATCTCTGGTTTTATGCAGCACCCCAACTCACCTTTCCCCTTAAGCAAGCATAAGTTGGTTTTCTAAATTTGAGACCCTGTTCTGTTTTGTAATCCAGTTCCTGTGTAGCCAAGTTTACATCCCGTGTATTAGTGATATCTTATGATGTTTCTTTTTCTGTGTGACTTATTTCAGTTAGAATCATCATACCTGAATCCACTCATTATGCTGCTACGGGCCTGATGACATAGATTTCATTGCTGAGTGATATTGCATTGTACGTAAGTACCACAACTTCTTTATCCATTTTTCACTTTCTGCGATATTGAACTTGTACCGTAAACGAGGTTCTTGTAAACAGAGCCGTCCCAAACTTTGGGGTGGCTGTGTCTTTTTGATTTTAATTTCCCTAAGCTATAGGACCATAAGTGGAAGTGCCCTAGGCTCTGTTGCTTTGTTTTTTAGATGTTTCAGGAAACACCATACACCTCTCCCGAGTGGCTCTTGGCAATTTACATCCCGCCCATCAGCATAACAAGGCTCCCAGTTCTCCATGGCCTGTCCTGCCTTTCTGGATTTTACACTTTTTTCAGATGGCCCTTTTGACCGGGGGGAAGTGAGACTTCATTGTAGTGCAGATTTCCTTTGCAAGCTTGCTTGGTTGGCCAAAAAGGGCGTATGCGTTTTTTCCTGAATATATTCAGGAAAAAACGCATACGCCCTTTTTGGCCAAGTGCATCATTGTGGACGTTCTGCCTCTTTTCCTATGCTTTAAATGCAATTCCAGTCTACCTCCTGAAATCGGTTTCCTGCAATTCTGCCCCGCTTTCAAGTCCTCTTGGCAGCCTTACTTCAGTATATTTTTGGACGATAGCTGTCATTTATAACTCTGCAGGTTTGTGAATTACAGTGCCCCTGAGCTCCTTTCTTCAACTCGCTTTCTTGTGAGCTGGCCGCAACACCGCAGGATTGCTTCAGGCCCTAATCTGGTTCCGGCACGGCACGCTGAGCCTTTGGTTAATTCCTCTTCCTGGTGGGAAATGAGAGTTAAATTTGCCCGTCCAGACACCTCCAGCTAGTCTCTCATTGGTTCTCCCTATTCCTGTTCATCTTCCGCAGAAATTGCAAACTGGGCCAAACAGGAGGTTAAAGGCACTGACTCTCCAAGTCGGGAGAGTGTTAGTAAAGCGTCTGGAATGTTGCACCCGAGTACCAGGGGACGAGAACTGAGACATATTGGAACACGTCTCCCGATCACACGGTTGATCATACTCTGGGTTCCACGTGCATGTTTTAGCTGAAGGAAGAATCCCTTAAACCTGGAGAGTTGAGACCCGTGGAATGGGTACCATGCAATATGACTTCAAAGGGTCTTCATTTGCTCACCGAACCTCTCCAATCCTATCACTGCTGCGTTTATGCCCCTGTACACACGCTTGATTTTCTTTCAGACACATAGCAATCCATAGGTTTTAAGATACTTACTAGTCAGGTACATTCTTAGGCGTTTAATATGGGGTGTTGAGTCCATTTCGTTGAGCAAGGAGTAGTTCTTGTCTATTCCATATTTGGCTTAAGGAACTTTATCTGTGCTCATTTCAATCTCTGGTTTTATGCAGCACCCCAACTCACCTTTCCCCTTAAGCAAGCATAAGTTGGTTTTCTAAATTTGAGACCCTGTTCTGTTTTGTAATCCAGTTCCTGTGTAGCCAAGTTTACATCCCGTGTATTAGTGATATCTTATGATGTTTCTTTTTCTGTGTGACTTATTTCAGTTAGAATCATCATACCTGAATCCACTCATTATGCTGCTACGGGCCTGATGACATAGATTTCATTGCTGAGTGATATTGCATTGTACGTAAGTACCACAACTTCTTTATCCATTTTTCACTTTCTGCGATATTGAACTTGTACCGTAAACGAGGTTCTTGTAAACAGAGCCGTCCCAAACTTTGGGGTGGCTGTGTCTTTTTGATTTTAATTTCCCTAAGCTATAGGACCATAAGTGGAAGTGCCCTAGGCTCTGTTGCTTTGTTTTTTAGATGTTTCAGGAAACACCATACACCTCTCCCGAGTGGCTCTTGGCAATTTACATCCCGCCCATCAGCATAACAAGGCTCCCAGTTCTCCATGGCCTGTCCTGCCTTTCTGGATTTTACACTTTTTTCAGATGGCCCTTTTGACCGGGGGGAAGTGAGACTTCATTGTAGTGCAGATTTCCTTTGCAAGCTTGCTTGGTTGGCCAAAAAGGGCGTATGCGTTTTTTCCTGAATATATTCAGGAAAAAACGCATACGCCCTTTTTGGCCAAGTGCATCATTGTGGACGTTCTGCCTCTTTTCCTATGCTTTAAATGCAATTCCAGTCTACCTCCTGAAATCGGTTTCCTGCAATTCTGCCCCGCTTTCAAGTCCTCTTGGCAGCCTTACTTCAGTATATTTTTGGACGATAGCTGTCATTTATAACTCTGCAGGTTTGTGAATTACAGTGCCCCTGAGCTCCTTTCTTCAACTCGCTTTCTTGTGAGCTGGCCGCAACACCGCAGGATTGCTTCAGGCCCTAATCTGGTTCCGGCACGGCACGCTGAGCCTTTGGTTAATTCCTCTTCCTGGTGGGAAATGAGAGTTAAATTGGCCCGTCCGGACACCTCCAGCTAGTCTCTCATTGGTTCTCCCTATTCCTGTTCATCTTCCGCAGAAATTGCAAACTGGGCCAAACAGGAGGTTAAAGGCACTGACTCTCCAAGTCGGGAGAGTGTTAGTAAAGCGTCTGGAATGTTGCACCCGAGTACCAGGGGACGAGAACTGAGACATATTGGAACACGTCTCCCGATCACACGGTTGATCATACTCTGGGTTCCACGTGCATGTTTTAGCTGAAGGAAGAATCCCTTAAACCTGGAGAGTTGAGACCCGTGGAATGGGTACCATGCAATATGACTTCAAAGGGTCTTCATTTGCTCACCGAACCTCTCCAATCCTATCACTGCTGCGTTTATGCCCCTGTACACACGCTTGATTTTCTTTCAGACACATAGCAATCCATAGGTTTTAAGATACTTACTAGTCAGGTACATTCTTAGGCGTTTAATATGGGGTGTTGAGTCCATTTCGTTGAGCAAGGAGTAGTTCTTGTCTATTCCATATTTGGCTTAAGGAACTTTATCTGTGCTCATTTCAATCTCTGGTTTTATGCAGCACCCCAACTCACCTTTCCCCTTAAGCAAGCATAAGTTGGTTTTCTAAATTTGAGACCCTGTTCTGTTTTGTAATCCAGTTCCTGTGTAGCCAAGTTTACATCCCGTGTATTAGTGATATCTTATGATGTTTCTTTTTCTGTGTGACTTATTTCAGTTAGAATCATCATACCTGAATCCACTCATTATGCTGCTACGGGCCTGATGACATAGATTTCATTGCTGAGTGATATTGCATTGTACGTAAGTACCACAACTTCTTTATCCATTTTTCACTTTCTGCGATATTGAACTTGTACCGTAAACGAGGTTCTTGTAAACAGAGCCGTCCCAAACTTTGGGGTGGCTGTGTCTTTTTGATTTTAATTTCCCTAAGCTATAGGACCATAAGTGGAAGTGCCCTAGGCTCTGTTGCTTTGTTTTTTAGATGTTTCAGGAAACACCATACACTCTCCCGAGTGGCTCTTGGCAATTTACATCCCGCCCATCAGCATAACAAGGCTCCAGTTCTCCATGGCCTGTCCTGCCTTTCTGGATTTTACACTTTTTTCAGATGGCCCTTTTGACCGGGGGGAAGTGAGACTTCATTGTAGTGCAGATTTCCTTTGCAAGCTTGCTTGGTTGGCCAAAAAGGGCGTATGCGTTTTTTCCTGAATATATTCAGGAAAAAACGCATACGCCCTTTTTGGCCAAGTGCATCATTGTGGACGTTCTGCCTCTTTTCCTATGCTTTACATGCAATTCCAGTCTACCTCCTGAAATCGGTTTCCTGCAATTCTGCCCCGCTTTCAAGTCCTCTTGGCAGCCTTACTTCAGTATATTTTTGGACGATAGCTGTCATTTATAACTCTGCAGGTTTGTGAATTACAGTGCCCCCTGAGCTCCTTTCTTCAACTCGCTTTCTTGTGAGCTGGCCGCAACACCGCAGGATTGCTTCAGGCCCTAATCTGGTTCCGGCACGGCACGCTGAGCCTTTGGTTAATTCCTCTTCCTGGTGGAAATGAGAGTTAAATTGGCCCGTCCGGACACCTCCAGCTAGTCTCTCATTGGTTCTCCCTATTCCTGTTCATCTTCCGCAGAAATTGCAAACTGGGCCAAACAGGAGGTTAAAGGCACTGACTCTCCAAGTCGGGAGAGTGTAGTAAAGCGTCTGGAATGTTGCACCCGAGTACCAGGGGACGAGAACTGAGACATATTGGAACACGTCTCCCGATCACACGGTTGATCATACTCTGGGTTCCACGTGCATGTTTTAGCTGAAGGAAGAATCCCTTAAACCTGGAGAGTTGAGACCCGTGGAATGGGTACCATGCAATATGACTTCAAAGGGTCTTCATTTGCTCACCGAACCTCTCCAATCCTATCACTGCTGCGTTTATGCCCCTGTACACACGCTTGATTTTCTTTCAGACACATAGCAATCCATAGGTTTTAAGATACTTACTAGTCAGGTACATTCTTAGGCGTTTAATATGGGGTGTTGAGTCCATTTCGTTGAGCAAGGAGTAGTTCTTGTCTATTCCATATTTGGCTTAAGGAACTTTATCTGTGCTCATTTCAATCTCTGGTTTTATGCAGCACCCCAACTCACCTTTCCCTTAAGCAAGCATAAGTTGGTTTTCTAAATTTGAGACCCTGTTCTGTTTTGTAATCCAGTTCCTGTGTAGCCAAGTTTACATCCCGTGTATTAGTGATATCTTATGATGTTTCTTTTTCTGTGTGACTTATTTCAGTTAGAATCATCATACCTGAATCCACTCATTATGCTGCTACGGGCCTGATGACATAGATTTCATTGCTGAGTGATATTGCATTGTACGTAAGTACCACAACTTCTTTATCCATTTTTCACTTTCTGCGATATTGAACTTGTACCGTAAACGAGGTTCTTGTAAACAGAGCCGTCCCAAACTTTGGGGTGGCTGTGTCTTTTTGATTTTAATTTCCCTAAGCTATAGGACCATAAGTGGAAGTGCCCTAGGCTCTGTTGCTTTGTTTTTA
>NW_028138740.1:0-95806 GCF_964270905.1 Leucopleurus acutus | reverse complement strand
CCTTGGCCTATAACCTAGGAAGACGGAAATGGAAGGACACATTCAGGCAAAACTGCCCTGCAGCAGTATTACAATCGCCAAGACATGGAAACAACCAAAAAGTCCATCAAGATACGAATGGACAAAGGAGAACTGGCACGTGTACAGATGGAATATGAGCCACGGAAAAAACGTGAAACGAAGCAGTTTGAAGAACCGTAGATGACTCTGGAGGTGATCACACAACTTGAAGTAAGTCACAAAGCGAAAGACACATATCCTATGATATCAATTATAGGTGTTACCTAGAAATGGATAGCAACGAAGATATTTCCACAGATAACAGGAATCACAGATTTATTAAACAAACTTATGCTTAACCAATTGGAAAGTTGTAAAGATTGGATATATTAGGATATTGGGGTCGACAGAGGTATACAAACACACGTGAAATATATAATCACCAAAGACCTACAGAATTCCAAGAGAAGACGACTCAACACTGTGTCATAACCTATCTGGCAAATGGATCCCAAGATGAATACATATATGTCTCGGTGTAAAAAACAAACACATCTTGCGCACCTAGAACAAAGCAAACATTACAATCAAATTTGCTGTCATAAAAGATTATATTAAAAAAATGAACAAGAAATAATGGGGCATAAAATTATGGGCTTTCTTCCTGGCTCATGCCATTCTACCTTCCAACCTTGGAACACAGCTCCCAGGAAGGCTCTGTTGACCTAGTAACCAGATTTGAGAGTGGAGAAATCCTGCAGCATTTTGGCCTGCCTCCAACAGCAGTTTTAAACCCAGTGCAAATGGTCAGTTAAAATTCACCTGAATTGCAGGCCTGTAAATGACACCTGTCCTCAAAAAAAAATTCTGGGGTCGAAAATCGACCAAAAACTTCAAAAGAGGCAACCCTTCAAGAAGACAATTTCAAGAGGCATATTTTACACACATTTTGTCTTTTCTTCGGTTTTTTTTTCTTTAACCAAAGCAAGTGCATGGAAAAAATGCTTAACGTCAGAAATTAATAAAGACACGCAAATCCAATCTATGAAAGCGTTCACCTCACAACAGTCAGAATGATCATCAGCAAAGCAGTCCACAAACAACACATGCTGAACGGGTTTTAGAGAACTCTGTGTACCCTGTAGCTGCTGGTGGGAGGTAAACTGGTAACAGCCAGTAGTTAGAACAGAAAGAACATGCGTTTCAAGGGAAAAATTGAGCTACCATAGGGTCTGGTAGACCCACTGCTGTGCCTATCACCTGAGAAGACCAGAATCCAAAAGACACAGGCTGGCAATCCTACACTGCAGTGATATTTACCACAGCCAAGACTTGGAAGCAACCAAAATGGCCATCAACACATGAATGGACAAAGAAGAAGTGGTCCATGTACACAGTGGAACATGAGCCACGGAAAAGCATCAAACAGTGCTGTCTGCACCACCACAGAAGGACCTAGAGATAATCACACACCTTGAAGTGAGAAAGAAAGCGAAAGAAAGACATCCTATGATATCACTTATACGTGTTACCTAAAAAATGATACCCATGAACTTATTTCGAAGAAAAGGACACTCATGGATTAAGAAATCAAGATTATGTTTAACCAAATGGAAAGGTGGTAAGAATGGATAAATTAGGATATGGGGGTGTCAGACCTATACTACTACATATGAAACCTAGAATCACCAAAGACCTATGGAATACCAAGAGAGGTCCACTCAACACTCTGTAATAACGTCCATGGGAAAGGAGGCAAAGATGAACAGATAGATACATAGATATAATGAACCAGATTCTGTACACCTAGAACATACACAACATCTTTATCTAATTTGCTCTGAGGAAAAAGAAAAATTACATTTAGAAAACAAACAAGAAGGAGCTATAAGCTGTTAGGGGTTCGCCTTGGCACGTTCCACTCTAATTGACAGCCTACTAACACGATTTCCAGGAAGCCTCTGTTGCCCAAATGCCCTGAGTTGTAAATGGAGAAATTGTGCCGCCTTGTGGCCGTTTCCCGCAAGAGCGGCTTTAAACCACGGCTAACGGTCACTTAATACTCACAAGGACTCAGGGCTGTACAGGACACCTGCCCTCAAAAAAATGTTCTGAGGTAGGGAGTGGCCAAAAAGCTTAAAAGAGAGCAAAGTTTTCAAGAAGATCCTATGAGAGGTAAGTTTTACACACCCTTTACAAATAAAAAGGGAAATGGATAAAAGTTCAACATCAGGAATTATTAGACTCATGCCAATCTAATCTATGAAAAGGTTTCAACACACACCACTCGAATGACCATAAGCAAAAAGTCTACAAACAATCAACGCTGAAGAGGTTTTAGAGAACTGTGTACCCTCTAGCTGCTGTTGAGGTGTAAAGGAGTAAGAGCCAACAATGAGAACACAAAGGAACTGTGTTTCAAAGTAAAACTTGAGGTACCATTCAATCCAGCAGGCCCACCGCTGGGCCTTTCACCCGAGCAGACCAGAGTCGAGAAGACACAGGCTGGCAAAGGTGCACTGCAGCAATATGCACAAAAGCCAAGACATGGAAGCAACCAAAATGGCCATCAACAGATGAGTGGACAAAGAAGAAGTGGTCCATGTGCACAGTGGAATATTAGCCGTGGAAAACAGTGAAACACTGCTCTTTGCAGCACCATAGATGATGCTAGAGATAATCACAGAACATGAGGTAAGTCGGAAAGCAAAAGACAAATATCTTATGATATCACTTCTGGGTGGCATCTAACAACTGATACAAATGAACTTATTTCCACAGAGAAAGACACACATTAGAAAACAACTATGGTTATCTAAAACGAAAGGTGGGAGCAATGGGCAAATTAAGGTTAGGGCTGCCGTACGCACACAAATACATATGAAATACATATATATAAGAGACTCACCATATACGAAGGGAGGCCTACTGAACACTCTGTATTCATTTACATGGGAAGAGGATCTGTACATGAACATATATATGTATGTGTGTGTGTGTGTGTGTGTGTGTATATATATATATATATTTTAGAAATGAACCAGAGTGTGTACACCTGGAACAAATAATATTCCAATCATTACCCTGATTAAAAAAATTAAATTATAACAATGAAGAAGATGTCCTGAGACATAAACTTATGCGTTTTTTTCCTGGTACATTCCACTCTAATTTACAACCTAGGAACACGAGTTCCAGGAAAGCTCTGCTGCCCTAGTAACAAGGTTTGGGAAAGGAGAAACGCTGCCACCGTGCGGCCGTTTCCCACAGCAGCAGCATTCAACCCAGTGCTAATGGTCACTAAATATTAACAACGATTGCAAACTTGTAAGTGACACACGCCTTCAAAAAAAATCCTGCAGTCGAAAATCGACCAAAAGTTTCAAAAGAGGGCAAGGTTTCAAGAAGACAATTTCAAGAGGTATATTTTACACGCACTGGTTTTTTTTTCTTTTTAACAGCAACAACAACAACAAAGTCATGGAAAAATGCTCATCATGAGGAAATGTTAAAGATATGCAAATCCAATCTTCAAAAACGTATCAGCTCACACCGGTCAGAATGACCATCAGCAAAAATTCTGCAAACAATAAATGCTGAAGGGGCTGTGGAGAAAGGCGTACCCTCATCTCTAAGTGGGACTAAACTGGGAAGAGCCACTAATGAAAACAGAATGGAGCTGCCTTTAACAGATACCCATCGAGGCACCATAGGATTCAGCAGGCACACTCCCGGGCCTATGACCTAAGAAGACACAATTAGAAAGACACAGGCAGGCAAAACTGCACTGCAACAGTATGACAATAGGCAAGACAGGCAAGCTACCAAAAAGTCCATCCAAAGATGAATGGAAAAGAAGAACCGGTACATGTACAGATGGAATAGTAGCCAAGGAAAAAAATGAAACAATGCCCTTTGCAGCACCATAGATGAGCCTGGAGGTAATCACAACATGAAGTAAGTCAGAAAGCGAAGGACACATATCCTATGATATCACTTAATGGTGTTACCTGAAAATTGAAACCAATGAAGATTTTTCACAGAGCAAGGCAATCAAAGATTCGATCAACAAACATATGGTTAACCAAATGGAAAGGTTTGAGGACTGGATAAATTAGCATATTGCGGGAGACAGAGACACACCAACACATTGTGAAATATATAAGCACCAAAGACCTATGGAATACCAAGAGAAGACTACTCAACATTGTGTCCTAACTCACATGGGAAATGGATCCGAAGGTGAACAGATAATATGCATATATGTAAAAGAACCACATCTTGCACACCCAGAACAAACAAAACATGGTAATCAAATTTGCTGTGATAACAAATAAAAATCAAATTAAGAAAACCAACAAGAAGTAATGAGACATAAACTCATGGGGGTTTTTCCTGGCCCATTCCATTCTAACTTACAGGTTGGAACATTACACCTAGGAAGGCTCTTTTGCCCTAGTAACCAGATTTGGGAATGGAGACATGCCACAGCCTTGTGACTGTCTCCTGCAAAAGCAGCTTTAAACACAGTGTTCAGGGTCTCTTACTATCCACAAGAATTGCACCTCTGTAAATGACACCTGCCCTCAAAAAAATCCTGGTTTCGAATATCGACGAAACAATTCAAAAGAGGGCAATCTTTCAAGACGACGATTTCAAGAGGCACATTTAACTCACACGCTTCCTTTTTTTCTTTATTTTCCTTTCGTTTAACAAAAAAGGCCGTGGAAAAAGCTCCACGTCAGGAATTACTAAAGACATGCAAATGCAATCTACAAAAACGTTTACGTGACAACAGTCAGAATGATCAGCAGCAGAAAATCTCCAAACAACAAATGCTCAAGGGGTTTTAGACAACTGTATACCCTCTAGCTGCTGCTGGGATGTCAAATGGTAACAGCCAGTAGTGAGAACAGAAAGGAGGTAAAAATTGAGCTACCATATGATCTGGTCGGCCCACTACTGGCTCGATCACCTGAGAAGACCAGAATCGAAAAGACACAGGCTGACAATCCTACACTGCGGCACTATTTACCCTAGCCACGACTTGGAACAACCAAAATGTCCATCAACCGATGAATGCACGAAAAAGAAGTGGTCCGTGTACACAACGGAGTATTACTCCGATACAATAAATACAGTCAATATAAAAAACAAACATAACTAAGGAGACATAAGCTTTCTGTGTTTATCCGGGCACATTCCACTCTAATTTACAACCGAGGAACACTACTTCCCAGAAGGTACTGTTTCCCTAGTAAGTAGAGTAGGCAATGTAGAAATGCTGCCGCCCTGTGGCCGTTTGCCACAACAGCAGTTTTACAACCTGTGCTAAAAGTCACTTCGTATTCACAAGGACTGCAGGGCTATAAATGACACCTGCCAGCAAAACGTGTTGAGGGAGGTAATGGCAAAATAAATTCAAAATATGCCGCATACTTCAAGAAACTATTTGAATAGGTAAGCTGTACTCACTCTTTAAAAAACAATAAAAAATGCATGGCTATAAGCTCAATATAAGGAATTATTAGACATATGCAAATCCAGCCACAAAATGGTATCAGCTCACACCAGTCAGAATGACCCTCAGCAAAGAAATACAAAGAATACATGTTGAAGAGGCTGTGAGCCAAGGCACTCTCACCTTTAAGTGGCTCGTAAACTGGTAAGTGCCACTAATGAAAAGAGAATGGAGCAGCCTTTAAAAGGTAAACACTGAGATACCATACGATCCCGCAGGCCCACTCCTTGGCCTATAACCTAGGAAGACGGAAATGGAAGGACACATTCAGGCAAAACTGCCCTGCAGCAGTATTACAATCGCCAAGACATGGAAACAACCAAAAAGTCCATCAAGATACGAATGGACAAAGGAGAACTGGCACGTGTACAGATGGAATATGAGCCACGGAAAAAACGTGAAACGAAGCAGTTTGAAGAACCGTAGATGACTCTGGAGGTGATCACACAACTTGAAGTAAGTCACAAAGCGAAAGACACATATCCTATGATATCAATTATAGGTGTTACCTAGAAATGGATAGCAACGAAGATATTTCCACAGATAACAGGAATCACAGATTTATTAAACAAACTTATGCTTAACCAATTGGAAAGTTGTAAAGATTGGATATATTAGGATATTGGGGTCGACAGAGGTATACAAACACACGTGAAATATATAATCACCAAAGACCTACAGAATTCCAAGAGAAGACGACTCAACACTGTGTCATAACCTATCTGGCAAATGGATCCCAAGATGAATACATATATGTCTCGGTGTAAAAAACAAACACATCTTGCGCACCTAGAACAAAGCAAACATTACAATCAAATTTGCTGTCATAAAAGATTATATTAAAAAAATGAACAAGAAATAATGGGGCATAAAATTATGGGCTTTCTTCCTGGCTCATGCCATTCTACCTTCCAACCTTGGAACACAGCTCCCAGGAAGGCTCTGTTGACCTAGTAACCAGATTTGAGAGTGGAGAAATCCTGCAGCATTTTGGCCTGCCTCCAACAGCAGTTTTAAACCCAGTGCAAATGGTCAGTTAAAATTCACCTGAATTGCAGGCCTGTAAATGACACCTGTCCTCAAAAAAAAATTCTGGGGTCGAAAATCGACCAAAAACTTCAAAAGAGGCAACCCTTCAAGAAGACAATTTCAAGAGGCATATTTTACACACATTTTGTCTTTTCTTCGGTTTTTTTTTCTTTAACCAAAGCAAGTGCATGGAAAAAATGCTTAACGTCAGAAATTAATAAAGACACGCAAATCCAATCTATGAAAGCGTTCACCTCACAACAGTCAGAATGATCATCAGCAAAGCAGTCCACAAACAACACATGCTGAACGGGTTTTAGAGAACTCTGTGTACCCTGTAGCTGCTGGTGGGAGGTAAACTGGTAACAGCCAGTAGTTAGAACAGAAAGAACATGCGTTTCAAGGGAAAAATTGAGCTACCATAGGGTCTGGTAGACCCACTGCTGTGCCTATCACCTGAGAAGACCAGAATCCAAAAGACACAGGCTGGCAATCCTACACTGCAGTGATATTTACCACAGCCAAGACTTGGAAGCAACCAAAATGGCCGTCAACACATGAATGGACAAAGAAGAAGTGGTCCATGTACACAGTGGAACATGAGCCACGGAAAAGCATGAAACAGTGCTGTCTGCACCACCACAGAAGGACCTAGAGATAATCACACACCTTGAAGTGAGAAAGAAAGCGAAAGAAAGACATCCTATGATATCACTTATACGTGTTACCTAAAAAATGATACCCATGAACTTATTTCGAAGAAAAGGACACTCATGGATTAAGAAATCAAGATTATGTTTAACCAAATGGAAAGGTGGTAAGAATGGATAAATTAGGATATGGGGGTGTCAGACCTATACTACTACATATGAAACCTAGAATCACCAAAGACCTATGGAATACCAAGAGAGGTCCACTCAACACTCTGTAATAACGTCCATGGGAAAGGAGGCAAAGATGAACAGATAGATACATAGATATAATGAACCAGATTCTGTACACCTAGAACATACACAACATCTTTATCTAATTTGCTCTGAGGAAAAAGAAAAATTACATTTAGAAAACAAACAAGAAGGAGCTATAAGCTGTTAGGGGTTCGCCTTGGCACGTTCCACTCTAATTGACAGCCTACTAACACGATTTCCAGGAAGCCTCTGTTGCCCAAATGCCCTGAGTTGTAAATGGAGAAATTGTGCCGCCTTGTGGCCGTTTCCCGCAAGAGCGGCTTTAAACCACGGCTAACGGTCACTTAATACTCACAAGGACTCAGGGCTGTACAGGACACCTGCCCTCAAAAAAATGTTCTGAGGTAGGGAGTGGCCAAAAAGCTTAAAAGAGAGCAAAGTTTTCAAGAAGATCCTATGAGAGGTAAGTTTTACACACCCTTTACAAATAAAAAGGGAAATGGATAAAAGTTCAACATCAGGAATTATTAGACTCATGCCAATCTAATCTATGAAAAGGTTTCAACACACACCACTCGAATGACCATAAGCAAAAAGTCTACAAACAATCAACGCTGAAGAGGTTTTAGAGAACTGTGTACCCTCTAGCTGCTGTTGAGGTGTAAAGTAGTAAGAGCCAACAATGAGAACACAAAGGAACTGTGTTTCAAAGTAAAACTTGAGGTACCATTCAATCCAGCAGGCCCACCGCTGGGCCTTTCACCCGAGCAGACCAGAGTCGAGAAGACACAGGCTGGCAAAGGTGCACTGCAGCAATATGCACAAAAGCCAAGACATGGAAGCAACCAAAATGGCCATCAACAGATGAGTGGACAAAGAAGAAGTGGTCCATGTGCACAGTGGAATATTAGCCGTGGAAAACAGTGAAACACTGCTCTTTGCAGCACCATAGATGATGCTAGAGATAATCACAGAACATGAGGTAAGTCGGAAAGCAAAAGACAAATATCTTATGATATCAATTCTGGGTGGCATCTAACAACTGATACAAATGAACTTATTTCCACAGAGAAAGACACACATTAGAAAACAACTATGGTTATCTAAAACGAAAGGTGGGAGCAATGGGCAAATTAAGGTTAGGGCTGCCGTACGCACACAAATACATATGAAATACATATATATAAGAGACTCACCATATACGAAGGGAGGCCTACTGAACACTCTGTATTCATTTACATGGGAAGAGGATCTGTACATGAACATATATATGTATGTGTGTGTGTGTGTGTGTGTGTATATATATATATATATATTTTAGAAATGAACCAGAGTGTGTACACCTGGAACAAATAATATTCCAATCATTACCCTGATTAAAAAAATTAAATTATAACAATGAAGAAGATGTCCTGAGACATAAACTTATGCGTTTTTTTCCTGGTACATTCCACTCTAATTTACAACCTAGGAACACGAGTTCCAGGAAAGCTCTGCTGCCCTAGTAACAAGGTTTGGGAAAGGAGAAACGCTGCCACCGTGCGGCCGTTTCCCACAGCAGCAGCATTCAACCCAGTGCTAATGGTCACTAAATATTAACAACGATTGCAAACTTGTAAGTGACACACGCCTTCAAAAAAAATCCTGCAGTCGAAAATCGACCAAAAGTTTCAAAAGAGGGCAAGGTTTCAAGAAGACAATTTCAAGAGGTATATTTTACACGCACTGGTTTTTTTTTCTTTTTAACAGCAACAACAACAACAAAGTCATGGAAAAATGCTCATCATGAGGAAATGTTAAAGATATGCAAATCCAATCTTCAAAAACGTATCAGCTCACACCGGTCAGAATGACCATCAGCAAAAATTCTGCAAACAATAAATGCTGAAGGGGCTGTGGAGAAAGGCGTACCCTCATCTCTAAGTGGGACTAAACTGGGAAGAGCCACTAATGAAAACAGAATGGAGCTGCCTTTAACAGATACCCATCGAGGCACCATAGGATTCAGCAGGCACACTCCCGGGCCTATGACCTAAGAAGACACAATTAGAAAGACACAGGCAGGCAAAACTGCACTGCAACAGTATGACAATAGGCAAGACAGGCAAGCTACCAAAAAGTCCATCCAAAGATGAATGGAAAAGAAGAACTGGTACATGTACAGATGGAATAGTAGCCAAGGAAAAAAATGAAACAATGCCCTTTGCAGCACCATAGATGAGCCTGGAGGTAATCACAACATGAAGTAAGTCAGAAAGCGAAGGACACATATCCTATGATATCACTTAATGGTGTTACCTGAAAATTGATACCAATGAAGATTTTTCACAGAGCAAGGCAATCAAAGATTCGATCAACAAACATATGGTTAACCAAATGGAAAGTTTTGAGGACTGGATAAATTAGCATATTGCGGGAAACAGAGACACACCAACACATTGTGAAATATATAAGCACCAAAGACCTATGGAATACCAAGAGAAGACTACTCAACATTGTGTCCTAACCCACATGGGAAATGGATCCGAAGGTGAACAGATAATATGCATATATGTAAAAGAACCACATCTTGCACACCCAGAACAAACAAAACATGGTAATCAAATTTGCTGTGATAACAAATAAAAATCAAATTAAGAAAACCAACAAGAAGTAATGAGACATAAACTCATGGGGGTTTTTCCTGGCCCATTCCATTCTAACTTACAGGTTGGAACATTACACCTAGGAAGGCTCTTTTGCCCTAGTAACCAGATTTGGGAATGGAGACATGCCACAGCCTTGTGACTGTCTCCTGCAGAAGCAGCTTTAAACACAGTGTTCAGGGTCTCTTACTGTCCACAAGAATTGCACCTCTGTAAATGACACCTGCCCTCAAAAAAATCCTGGTTTCGAATATCGACGAAACAATTCAAAAGAGGGCAATCTTTCAAGACGACGATTTCAAGAGGCACATTTAACTCACACGCTTCCTTTTTTTCTTTATTTTCCTTTCGTTTAACAAAAAAGGCCGTGGAAAAAGCTCCACGTCAGGAATTACTAAAGACATGCAAATGCAATCTACAAAAACGTTTACGTGACAACAGTCAGAATGATCAGCAGCAGAAAATCTCCAAACAACAAATGCTCAAGGGGTTTTAGACAACTGTATACCCTCTAGCTGCTGCTGGGATGTCAAATGGTAACAGCCAGTAGTGAGAACAGAAAGGAGGTAAAAATTGAGCTACCATATGATCTGGTCGGCCCACTACTGGCTCGATCACCTGAGAAGACCAGAATCGAAAAGACACAGGCTGACAATCCTACACTGCGGCACTATTTACCCTAGCCACGACTTGGAATAACCAAAATGTCCATCAGCCGATGAATGCACGAAAAAGAAGTGGTCCGTGTACACAACGGAGTATTACTCCGATACAATAAATACAGTCAATATAAAAAACAAACATAACTAAGGAGACATAAGCTTTGTGTGTTTATCCGGGCACATTCCACTCTAATTTACAACCGAGGAACACTACTTCCCAGAAGGTACTGTTTCCCTAGTAACTAGAGTAGGCAATGTAGAAATGCTGCCGCCCTGTGGCCGTTTGCCGCAACAGCAGTTTTACAACCTGTGCTAAAGGTCACTTCGTATTCACAAGGACTGCAGGGCTATAAGTGACACCTGCCAGCAAAATGTGTTGAGGGAGGTAATGGCAAAATAAATTCAAAATATGCCGCATACTTCAAGAAACTATTTGAATAGGTAAGCTGTACTCACTCTTTAAAAAACAATAAAAAATGCATGGCTATAAGCTCAATATAAGGAATTATTAGACATATGCAAATCCAGCCACAAAATGGTATCAGCTCACACCAGTCAGAATGACCCTCAGCAAATAAATACAAAGAATACATGCTGAAGAGGTTGTGAGCCAAGGCACTCTCACCTTTAAGTGGCTCGTAAACTGGTTAAGTGCCACTAATGAAAAGAGAATGGAGCAGCCTTTAAAAGGTAAACACTGAGATACCATACGATCCCGCAGGCCCACTCCTTGGCCTATAACCTAGGAAGACGGAAATGGAAGGACACATTCAGGCAAAACTGCCCTGCAGCAGTATTACAATCGCCAAGACATGGAAACAACCAAAAAGTCCATCAAGATACGAATGGACAAAGGAGAACTGGCACGTGTACAGATGGAATATGAGCCACGGAAAAAACGTGAAACGAAGCAGTTTGAAGAACCGTAGATGACTCTGGAGGTGATCACACAACTTGAAGTAAGTCACAAAGCGAAAGACACATATCCTATGATATCAATTATAGGTGTTACCTAGAAATGGATAGCAACGAAGATATTTCCACAGATAACAGGAATCACAGATTTATTAAACAAACTTATGCTTAACCAATTGGAAAGTTGTAAAGATTGGATATATTAGGATATTGGGGTCGACAGAGGTATACAAACACACGTGAAATATATAATCACCAAAGACCTACAGAATTCCAAGAGAAGACGACTCAACACTGTGTCATAACCTATCTGGCAAATGGATCCCAAGATGAATACATATATGTCTCGGTGTAAAAAACAAACACATCTTGCGCACCTAGAACAAAGCAAACATTACAATCAAATTTGCTGTCATAAAAGATTATATTAAAAAAATGAACAAGAAATAATGGGGCATAAAATTATGGGCTTTCTTCCTGGCTCATGCCATTCTACCTTCCAACCTTGGAACACAGCTCCCAGGAAGGCTCTGTTGACCTAGTAACCAGATTTGAGAGTGGAGAAATCCTGCAGCATTTTGGCCTGCCTCCAACAGCAGTTTTAAACCCAGTGCAAATGGTCAGTTAAAATTCACCTGAATTGCAGGCCTGTAAATGACACCTGTCCTCAAAAAAAAATTCTGGGGTCGAAAATCGACCAAAAACTTCAAAAGAGGCAACCCTTCAAGAAGACAATTTCAAGAGGCATATTTTACACACATTTTGTCTTTTCTTCGGTTTTTTTTTCTTTAACCAAAGCAAGTGCATGGAAAAAATGCTTAACGTCAGAAATTAATAAAGACACGCAAATCCAATCTATGAAAGCGTTCACCTCACAACAGTCAGAATGATCATCAGCAAAGCAGTCCACAAACAACACATGCTGAACGGGTTTTAGAGAACTCTGTGTACCCTGTAGCTGCTGGTGGGAGGTAAACTGGTAACAGCCAGTAGTTAGAACAGAAAGAACATGCGTTTCAAGGGAAAAATTGAGCTACCATAGGGTCTGGTAGACCCACTGCTGTGCCTATCACCTGAGAAGACCAGAATCCAAAAGACACAGGCTGGCAATCCTACACTGCAGTGATATTTACCACAGCCAAGACTTGGAAGCAACCAAAATGGCCGTCAACACATGAATGGACAAAGAAGAAGTGGTCCATGTACACAGTGGAACATGAGCCACGGAAAAGCATGAAACAGTGCTGTCTGCACCACCACAGAAGGACCTAGAGATAATCACACACCTTGAAGTGAGAAAGAAAGCGAAAGAAAGACATCCTATGATATCACTTATACGTGTTACCTTAAAAAAGATACCCATGAACTTATTTCGAAGAAAAGGACACTCATGGATTAAGAAATCAAGATTATGTTTAACCAAATGGAAAGGTGGTAAGAATGGATAAATTAGGATATGGGGGTGTCAGACCTATACTACTACATATGAAACCTAGAATCACCAAAGACCTATGGAATACCAAGAGAGGTCCACTCAACACTCTGTAATAACGTCCATGGGAAAGGAGGCAAAGATGAACAGATAGATACATAGATATAATGAACCAGATTCTGTACACCTAGAACATACACAACATCTTTATCTAATTTGCTCTGAGGAAAAAGAAAAATTACATTTAGAAAACAAACAAGAAGGAGATATAAGCTGTTAGGGGTTCGCCTTGGCACGTTCCACTCTAATTGACAGCCTACTAACACGATTTCCAGGAAGCCTCTGTTGCCCAAATGCCCTGAGTTGTAAATGGAGAAATTGTGCCGCCTTGTGGCCGTTTCCCGCAAGAGCGGCTTTAAACCACGGCTAATGGTCACTTAATACTCACAAGGACTCAGGGCTGTACAGGACACCTGCCCTCAAAAAAATGTTCTGAGGTAGGGAGTGGCCAAAAAGCTTAAAAGAGAGCAACGTTTTCAAGAAGATCCTATGAGAGGTAAGTTTTACACACCCTTTACAAATAAAAAGGGAAATGGATAAAAGTTCAACATCAGGAATTATTAGACTCATGCCAATCTAATCTATGAAAAGGTTTCAACACACACCACTCGAATGACCATAAGCAAAAAGTCTACAAACAATCAATGCTGAAGAGGTTTTAGAGAACTGTGTACCCTCTAGCTGCTGTTGAGGTGTAAAGGAGTAAGAGCCAACAATGAGAACACAAAGGAACTGTGTTTCAAAGTAAAACTTGAGGTACCATTCAATCCAGCAGGCCCACCGCTGGGCCTTTCACCCGAGCAGACCAGAGTCGAGAAGACACAGGCTGGCAAAGGTGCACTGCAGCAATATGCACAAAAGCCAAGACATGGAAGCAACCAAACTGGCCATCAACAGATGAGTGGACAAAGAAGAAGTGGTCCATGTGCACAGTGGAATATTAGCCGTGGAAAACAGTGAAACACTGCTCTTTGCAGCACCATAGATGATGCTAGAGATAATCACAGAACATGAGGTAAGTCGGAAAGCAAAAGACAAATATCTTATGATATCACTTCTGGGTGGCATCTAACAACTGATACAAATGAACTTATTTCCACAGAGAAAGACACACATTAGAAAACAACTATGGTTATCTAAAACGAAAGGTGGGAGCAATGGGCAAATTAAGGTTAGGGCTGCCGTACGTACACAAATACATATGAAATACATATATATAAGAGACTCACCATATACGAAGGGAGGCCTACTGAACACTCTGTGTTCATTTACATGGGAAGAGGATCTGTACATGAACATATATATGTATGTGTGTGTGTGTGTGTGTGTGTGTGTGTGTGTGTATATATATATATATATATATATTTTAGAAAAGAACCAGAGTGTGTACACCTAGAACAAATAATATTCCAATCATTACCCTGATTAAAAAAATTAAATTATAACAATGAAGAAGATGTCCTGAGACATAAACTTATGCGTTTTTTTCCTGGTACATTCCACTCTAATTTACAACCTAGGAACACGAGTTCCAGGAAAGCTCTGCTGCCCTAGTAACAAGGTTTGGGAAAGGAGAAACGCTGCCACCGTGCGGCCGTTTCCCACAGCAGCAGCATTCAACCCAGTGCTAATGGTCACTAAATATTAACAACGATTGCAAACTTGTAAGTGACACACGCCTTCAAAAAAAATCCTGCAGTCGAAAATCGACCAAAAGTTTCAAAAGAGGGCAAGGTTTCAAGAAGACAATTTCAAGAGGTATATTTTACACGCACTGGTTTTTTTTTCTTTTTAACAGCAACAACAACAACAAAGTCATGGAAAAATGCTCATCATGAGGAAATGTTAAAGATATGCAAATCCAATCTTCAAAAACGTATCAGCTCACACCGGTCAGAATGACCATCAGCAAAAATTCTGCAAACAATAAATGCTGAAGGGGCTGTGGAGAAAGGCGTACCCTCATCTCTAAGTGGGACTAAACTGGGAAGAGCCACTAATGAAAACAGAATGGAGCTGCCTTTAACAGATACCCATCGAGGCACCATAGGATTCAGCAGGCACACTCCCGGGCCTATGACCTAAGAAGACACAATTAGAAAGACACAGGCAGGCAAAACTGCACTGCAACAGTATGACAATAGGCAAGACAGGCAAGCTACCAAAAAGTCCATCCAAAGATGAATGGAAAAGAAGAACCGGTACATGTACAGATGGAATAGTAGCCAAGGAAAAAAATGAAACAATGCCCTTTGCAGCACCATAGATGAGCCTGGAGGTAATCACAACATGAAGTAAGTCAGAAAGCGAAGGACACATATCCTATGATATCACTTAATGGTGTTACCTGAAAATTGAAACCAATGAAGATTTTTCACAGAGCAAGGCAATCAAAGATTCGATCAACAAACATATGGTTAACCAAATGGAAAGGTTTGAGGACTGGATAAATTAGCATATTGCGGGAGACAGAGACACACCAACACATTGTGAAATATATAAGCACCAAAGACCTATGGAATACCAAGAGAAGACTACTCAACATTGTGTCCTAACTCACATGGGAAATGGATCCGAAGGTGAACAGATAATATGCATATATGTAAAAGAACCACATCTTGCACACCCAGAACAAACAAAACATGGTAATCAAATTTGCTGTGATAACAAATAAAAATCAAATTAAGAAAACCAACAAGAAGTAATGAGACATAAACTCATGGGGGTTTTTCCTGGCCCATTCCATTCTAACTTACAGGTTGGAACATTACACCTAGGAAGGCTCTTTTGCCCTAGTAACCAGATTTGGGAATGGAGACATGCCACAGCCTTGTGACTGTCTCCTGCAGAAGCAGCTTTAAACACAGTGTTCAGGGTCTCTTACTATCCACAAGAATTGCACCTCTGTAAATGACACCTGCCCTCAAAAAAATCCTGGGTTCGAATATCGACGAAACAATTCAAAAGAGGGCAATCTTTCAAGACGACGATTTCAAGAGGCACATTTAACTCACACGCTTCCTTTTTTTCTTTATTTTCCTTTCATTTAACAAAAAAGGCCGTGGAAAAAGCTCCACGTCAGGAATTACTAAAGACATGCAAATGCAATCTACAAAAACGTTTACGTGACAACAGTCAGAATGATCAGCAGCAGAAAATCTCCAAACAACAAATGCTCAAGGGGTTTTAGACAACTGTATACCCTCTAGCTGCTGCTGGGATGTCAAATGGTAACAGCCAGTAGTGAGAACAGAAAGGAGGTAAAAATTGAGCTACCATATGATCTGGTCGGCCCACTACTGGCTCGATCACCTGAGAAGACCAGAATCGAAAAGACACAGGCTGACAATCCTACACTGCGGCACTATTTACCCTAGCCACGACTTGGAACAACCAAAATGTCCATCAACCGATGAATGCACGAAAAAGAAGTGGTCCGTGTACACAACGGAGTATTACTCCGATACAATAAATACAGTCAATATAAAAAACAAACATAACTAAGGAGACATAAGCTTTCTGTGTTTATCCGGGCACATTCCACTCTAATTTACAACCGAGGAACACTACTTCCCAGAAGGTACTGTTTCCCTAGTAACTAGAGTAGGCAATGTAGAAATGCTGCCGCCCTGTGGCCGTTTGCCACAACAGCAGTTTTACAACCTGTGCTAAAAGTCACTTCGTATTCACAAGGACTGCAGGGCTATAAATGACACCTGCCAGCAAAACGTGTTGAGGGAGGTAATGGCAAAATAAATTCAAAATATGCCGCATACTTCAAGAAACTATTTGAATAGGTAAGCTGTACTCTTTAAAAAACAATAAAAAATGCATGGCTATAAGCTCAATATAAGGAATTATTAGACATATGCAAATCCAGCCACAAAATGGTATCAGCTCACACCAGTCAGAATGACCCTCAGCAAAGAAATACAAAGAATACATGTTGAAGAGGCTGTGAGCCAAGGCACTCTCACCTTTAAGTGGCTCGTAAACTGGTAAGTGCCACTAATGAAAAGAGAATGGAGCAGCCTTTAAAAGGTAAACACTGAGATACCATACGATCCCGCAGGCCCACTCCTTGGCCTATAACCTAGGAAGACGGAAATGGAAGGACACATTCAGGCAAAACTGCCCTGCAGCAGTATTACAATCGCCAAGACATGGAAACAACCAAAAAGTCCATCAAGATACGAATGGACAAAGGAGAACTGGCACGTGTACAGATGGAATATGAGCCACGGAAAAAACGTGAAACGAAGCAGTTTGAAGAACCGTAGATGACTCTGGAGGTGATCACACAACTTGAAGTAAGTCACAAAGCGAAAGACACATATCCTATGATATCAATTATAGGTGTTACCTAGAAATGGATAGCAACGAAGATATTTCCACAGATAACAGGAATCACAGATTTATTAAACAAACTTATGCTTAACCAATTGGAAAGTTGTAAAGATTGGATATATTAGGATATTGGGGTCGACAGAGGTATACAAACACACGTGAAATATATAATCACCAAAGACCTACAGAATTCCAAGAGAAGACGACTCAACACTGTGTCATAACCTATCTGGCAAATGGATCCCAAGATGAATACATATATGTCTCGGTGTAAAAAACAAACACATCTTGCGCACCTAGAACAAAGCAAACATTACAATCAAATTTGCTGTCATAAAAGATTATATTAAAAAAATGAACAAGAAATAATGGGGCATAAAATTATGGGCTTTCTTCCTGGCTCATGCCATTCTACCTTCCAACCTTGGAACACAGCTCCCAGGAAGGCTCTGTTGACCTAGTAACCAGATTTGAGAGTGGAGAAATCCTGCAGCATTTTGGCCTGCCTCCAACAGCAGTTTTAAACCCAGTGCAAATGGTCAGTTAAAATTCACCTGAATTGCAGGCCTGTAAATGACACCTGTCCTCAAAAAAAAATTCTGGGGTCGAAAATCGACCAAAAACTTCAAAAGAGGCAACCCTTCAAGAAGACAATTTCAAGAGGCATATTTTACACACATTTTGTCTTTTCTTCGGTTTTTTTTTCTTTAACCAAAGCAAGTGCATGGAAAAAATGCTTAACGTCAGAAATTAATAAAGACACGCAAATCCAATCTATGAAAGCGTTCACCTCACAACAGTCAGAATGATCATCAGCAAAGCAGTCCACAAACAACACATGCTGAACGGGTTTTAGAGAACTCTGTGTACCCTGTAGCTGCTGGTGGGAGGTAAACTGGTAACAGCCAGTAGTTAGAACAGAAAGAACATGCGTTTCAAGGGAAAAATTGAGCTACCATAGGGTCTGGTAGACCCACTGCTGTGCCTATCACCTGAGAAGACCAGAATCCAAAAGACACAGGCTGGCAATCCTACACTGCAGTGATATTTACCACAGCCAAGACTTGGAAGCAACCAAAATGGCCGTCAACACATGAATGGACAAAGAAGAAGTGGTCCATGTACACAGTGGAACATGAGCCACGGAAAAGCATGAAACAGTGCTGTCTGCACCACCACAGAAGGACCTAGAGATAATCACACACCTTGAAGTGAGAAAGAAAGCGAAAGAAAGACATCCTATGATATCACTTATACGTGTTACCTAAAAAATGATACCCATGAACTTATTTCGAAGAAAAGGACACTCATGGATTAAGAAATCAAGATTATGTTTAACCAAATGGAAAGGTGGTAAGAATGGATAAATTAGGATATGGGGGTGTCAGACCTATACTACTACATATGAAACCTAGAATCACCAAAGACCTATGGAATACCAAGAGAGGTCCACTCAACACTCTGTAATAACGTCCATGGGAAAGGAGGCAAAGATGAACAGATAGATACATAGATATAATGAACCAGATTCTGTACACCTAGAACATACACAACATCTTTATCTAATTTGCTCTGAGGAAAAAGAAAAATTACATTTAGAAAACAAACAAGAAGGAGCTATAAGCTGTTAGGGGTTCGCCTTGGCACGTTCCACTCTAATTGACAGCCTACTAACACGATTTCCAGGAAGCCTCTGTTGCCCAAATGCCCTGAGTTGTAAATGGAGAAATTGTGCCGCCTTGTGGCCGTTTCCCGCAAGAGCGGCTTTAAACCACGGCTAACGGTCACTTAATACTCACAAGGACTCAGGGCTGTACAGGACACCTGCCCTCAAAAAAATGTTCTGAGGTAGGGAGTGGCCAAAAAGCTTAAAAGAGAGCAAAGTTTTCAAGAAGATCCTATGAGAGGTAAGTTTTACACACCCTTTACAAATAAAAAGGGAAATGGATAAAAGTTCAACATCAGGAATTATTAGACTCATGCCAATCTAATCTATGAAAAGGTTTCAACACACACCACTCGAATGACCATAAGCAAAAAGTCTACAAACAATCAACGCTGAAGAGGTTTTAGAGAACTGTGTACCCTCTAGCTGCTGTTGAGGTGTAAAGGAGTAAGAGCCAACAATGAGAACACAAAGGAACTGTGTTTCAAAGTAAAACTTGAGGTACCATTCAATCCAGCAGGCCCACCGCTGGGCCTTTCACCCGAGCAGACCAGAGTCGAGAAGACACAGGCTGGCAAAGGTGCACTGCAGCAATATGCACAAAAGCCAAGACATGGAAGCAACCAAACTGGCCATCAACAGATGAGTGGACAAAGAAGAAGTGGTCCATGTGCACAGTGGAATATTAGCCGTGGAAAACAGTGAAACACTGCTCTTTGCAGCACCATAGATGATGCTAGAGATAATCACAGAACATGAGGTAAGTCGGAAAGCAAAAGACAAATATCTTATGATATCAATTCTGGGTGGCATCTAACAACTGATACAAATGAACTTATTTCCACAGAGAAAGACACACATTAGAAAACAACTATGGTTATCTAAAACGAAAGGTGGGAGCAATGGGCAAATTAAGGTTAGGGCTGCCGTACGCACACAAATACATATGAAATACATATATATAAGAGACTCACCATATACGAAGGGAGGCCTACTGAACACTCTGTATTCATTTACATGGGAAGAGGATCTGTACATGAACATATATATGTATGTGTGTGTGTGTGTGTGTGTGTGTATATATATATATATATTTTAGAAATGAACCAGAGTGTGTACACCTGGAACAAATAATATTCCAATCATTACCCTGATTAAAAAAATTAAATTATAACAATGAAGAAGATGTCCTGAGACATAAACTTATGCGTTTTTTTCCTGGTACATTCCACTCTAATTTACAACCTAGGAACACGAGTTCCAGGAAAGCTCTGCTGCCCTAGTAACAAGGTTTGGGAAAGGAGAAACGCTGCCACCGTGCGGCCGTTTCCCACAGCAGCAGCATTCAACCCAGTGCTAATGGTCACTAAATATTAACAACGATTGCAAACTTGTAAGTGACACACGCCTTCAAAAAAAATCCTGCAGTCGAAAATCGACCAAAAGTTTCAAAAGAGGGCAAGGTTTCAAGAAGACAATTTCAAGAGGTATATTTTACACGCACTGGTTTTTTTTTCTTTTTAACAGCAACAACAACAACAAAGTCATGGAAAAATGCTCATCATGAGGAAATGTTAAAGATATGCAAATCCAATCTTCAAACACGTATCAGCTCACACCGGTCAGAATGACCATCAGCAAAAATTCTGCAAACAATAAATGCTGAAGGGGCTGTGGAGAAAGGCGTACCCTCATCTCTAAGTGGGACTAAACTGGGAAGAGCCACTAATGAAAACAGAATGGAGCTGCCTTTAACAGATACCCATTGAGGCACCATAGGATTCAGCAGGCACACTCCCGGGCCTATGACCTAAGAAGACACAATTAGAAAGACACAGGCAGGCAAAACTGCACTGCAACAGTATGACAATAGGCAAGACAGGCAAGCTACCAAAAAGTCCATCCAAAGATGAATGGAAAAGAAGAACTGGTACATGTACAGATGGAATAGTAGCCAAGGAAAAAAATGAAAGAATGCCGTTTGCAGCACCATAGATGAGCCTGGAGGTAATCACAACATGAAGTAAGTCAGAAAGCGAAGGACACATATCCTATGATATCACTTAATGGTGTTACCTGAAAATTGATACCAATGAAGATTTTTCACAGAGCAAGGCAATCAAAGATTCGATCAACAAACATATGGTTAACCAAATGGAAAGTTTTGAGGACTGGATAAATTAGCATATTGCGGGAAACAGAGACACACCAACACATTGTGAAATATATAAGCACCAAAGACCTATGGAATACCAAGAGAAGACTACTCAACATTGTGTCCTAACCCACATGGGAAATGGATCCGAAGGTGAACAGATAATATGCATATATGTAAAAGAACCACATCTTGCACACCCAGAACAAACAAAACATGGTAATCAAATTTGCTGTGATAACAAATAAAAATCAAATTAAGAAAACCAACAAGAAGTAATGAGACATAAACTCATGGGGGTTTTTCCTGGCCCATTCCATTCTAACTTACAGGTTGGAACATTACACCTAGGAAGGCTCTTTTGCCCTAGTAACCAGATTTGGGAATGGAGACATGCCACAGCCTTGTGACTGTCTCCTGCAGAAGCAGCTTTAAACACAGTGTTCAGGGTCTCTTACTGTCCACAAGAATTGCACCTCTGTAAATGACACCTGCCCTCAAAAAAATCCTGGTTTCGAATATCGACGAAACAATTCAAAAGAGGGCAATCTTTCAAGACGACGATTTCAAGAGGCACATTTAACTCACACGCTTCCTTTTTTTCTTTATTTTCCTTTCGTTTAACAAAAAAGGCCGTGGAAAAAGCTCCACGTCAGGAATTACTAAAGACATGCAAATGCAATCTACAAAAACGTTTACGTGACAACAGTCAGAATGATCAGCAGCAGAAAATCTCCAAACAACAAATGCTCAAGGGGTTTTAGACAACTGTATACCCTCTAGCTGCTGCTGGGATGTCAAATGGTAACAGCCAGTAGTGAGAACAGAAAGGAGGTAAAAATTGAGCTACCATATGATCTGGTCGGCCCACTACTGGCTCGATCACCTGAGAAGACCAGAATCGAAAAGACACAGGCTGACAATCCTACACTGCGGCACTATTTACCCTAGCCACGACTTGGAATAACCAAAATGTCCATCAGCCGATGAATGCACGAAAAAGAAGTGGTCCGTGTACACAACGGAGTATTACTCCGATACAATAAATACAGTCAATATAAAAAACAAACATAACTAAGGAGACATAAGCTTTGTGTGTTTATCCGGGCACATTCCACTCTAATTTACAACCGAGGAACACTACTTCCCAGAAGGTACTGTTTCCCTAGTAACTAGAGTAGGCAATGTAGAAATGCTGCCGCCCTGTGGCCGTTTGCCGCAACAGCAGTTTTACAACCTGTGCTAAAGGTCACTTCGTATTCACAAGGACTGCAGGGCTATAAGTGACACCTGCCAGCAAAATGTGTTGAGGGAGGTAATGGCAAAATAAATTCAAAATATGCCGCATACTTCAAGAAACTATTTGAATAGGTAAGCTGTACTCACTCTTTAAAAAACAATAAAAAATGCATGGCTATAAGCTCAATATAAGGAATTATTAGACATATGCAAATCCAGCCACAAAATGGTATCAGCTCACACCAGTCAGAATGACCCTCAGCAAATAAATACAAAGAATACATGCTGAAGAGGTTGTGAGCCAAGGCACTCTCACCTTTAAGTGGCTCGTAAACTGGTTAAGTGCCACTAATGAAAAGAGAATGGAGCAGCCTTTAAAAGGTAAACACTGAGATACCATACGATCCCGCAGGCCCACTCCTTGGCCTATAACCTAGGAAGACGGAAATGGAAGGACACATTCAGGCAAAACTGCCCTGCAGCAGTATTACAATCGCCAAGACATGGAAACAACCAAAAAGTCCATCAAGATACGAATGGACAAAGGAGAACTGGCACGTGTACAGATGGAATATGAGCCACGGAAAAAACGTGAAACGAAGCAGTTTGAAGAACCGTAGATGACTCTGGAGGTGATCACACAACTTGAAGTAAGTCACAAAGCGAAAGACACATATCCTATGATATCAATTATAGGTGTTACCTAGAAATGGATAGCAACGAAGATATTTCCACAGATAACAGGAATCACAGATTTATTAAACAAACTTATGCTTAACCAATTGGAAAGTTGTAAAGATTGGATATATTAGGATATTGGGGTCGACAGAGGTATACAAACACACGTGAAATATATAATCACCAAAGACCTACAGAATTCCAAGAGAAGACGACTCAACACTGTGTCATAACCTATCTGGCAAATGGATCCCAAGATGAATACATATATGTCTCGGTGTAAAAAACAAACACATCTTGCGCACCTAGAACAAAGCAAACATTACAATCAAATTTGCTGTCATAAAAGATTATATTAAAAAAATGAACAAGAAATAATGGGGCATAAAATTATGGGCTTTCTTCCTGGCTCATGCCATTCTACCTTCCAACCTTGGAACACAGCTCCCAGGAAGGCTCTGTTGACCTAGTAACCAGATTTGAGAGTGGAGAAATCCTGCAACATTTTGGCCTGCCTCCAACAGCAGTTTTAAACCCAGTGCAAATGGTCAGTTAAAATTCACCTGAATTGCAGGCCTGTAAATGACACCTGTCCTCAAAAAAAAATTCTGGGGTCGAAAATCGACCAAAAACTTCAAAAGAGGCAACCCTTCAAGAAGACAATTTCAAGAGGCATATTTTACACACATTTTGTCTTTTCTTTGGTTTTTTTTTCTTTAACCAAAGCAAGTGCATGGAAAAAATGCTTAACGTCAGAAATTAATAAAGACACGCAAATCCAATCTATGAAAGCGTTCACCTCACAACAGTCAGAATGATCATCAGCAAAGCAGTCCACAAACAACACATGCTGAACGGGTTTTAGAGAACTCTGTGTACCCTGTAGCTGCTGGTGGGAGGTAAACTGGTAACAGCCAGTAGTTAGAACAGAAAGAACATGCGTTTCAAGGGAAAAATTGAGCTACCATAGGGTCTGGTAGACCCACTGCTGTGCCTATCACCTGAGAAGACCAGAATCCAAAAGACACAGGCTGGCAATCCTACACTGCAGTGATATTTACCACAGCCAAGACTGGGAAGCAACCAAAATGGCCGTCAACAGATGAATGGACAAAGAAGAAGTGGTCCATGTACACAGTGGAACATGAGCCACGGAAAAGCATCAAACAGTGCTGTCTGCACCACCATAGAAGGACCTAGAGATAATCACACACCTTGAAGTGAGAAAGAAAGCGAAAGAAAGACATCCTATGATATCACTTATACGTGTTACCTAAAAAATGATACCCATGAACTTATTTCGAAGAAAAGGACACTCATGGATTAAGAAATCAAGATTATGTTTAACCAAATGGAAAGGTGGTAAGAATGGATAAATTAGGATATGGGGGTGTCAGACCTATACTACTACATATGAAACCTAGAATCACCAAAGACCTATGGAATACCAAGAGAGGTCCACTCAACACTCTGTAATAACGTCCATGGGAAAGGAGGCAAAGATGAACAGATAGATACATAGATATAATGAACCAGATTCTGTACACCTAGAACATACACAACATCTTTATCTAATTTGCTCTGAGGAAAAAGAAAAATTACATTTAGAAAACAAACAAGAAGGAGATATAAGCTGTTAGGGGTTCGCCTTGGCACGTTCCACTCTAATTGACAGCCTACTAACACGATTTCCAGGAAGCCTCTGTTGCCCAAATGCCCTGAGTTGTAAATGGAGAAATTGTGCCGCCTTGTGGCCGTTTCCCGCAAGAGCGGCTTTAAACCACGGCTAACGGTCACTTAATACTCACAAGGACTCAGGGCTGTACAGGACACCTGCCCTCAAAAAAATGTTCTGAGGTAGGGAGTGGCCAAAAAGCTTAAAAGAGAGCAAAGTTTTCAAGAAGATCCTATGAGAGGTAAGTTTTACACACCCTTTACAAATAAAAAGGGAAATGGATAAAAGTTCAACATCAGGAATTATTAGACTCATGCCAATCTAATCTATGAAAAGGTTTCAACACACACCACTCGAATGACCATAAGCAAAAAGTCTACAAACAATCAACGCTGAAGAGGTTTTAGAGAACTGTGTACCCTCTAGCTGCTGTTGAGGTGTAAAGGAGTAAGAGCCAACAATGAGAACACAAAGGAACTGTGTTTCAAAGTAAAACTTGAGGTACCATTCAATCCAGCAGGCCCACCGCTGGGCCTTTCACCCGAGCAGACCAGAGTCGAGAAGACACAGGCTGGCAAAGGTGCACTGCAGCAATATGCACAAAAGCCAAGACATGGAAGCAACCAAACTGGCCATCAACAGATGAGTGGACAAAGAAGAAGTGGTCCATGTGCACAGTGGAATATTAGCCGTGGAAAACAGTGAAACACTGCTCTTTGCAGCACCATAGATGATGCTAGAGATAATCACAGAACATGAGGTAAGTCGGAAAGCAAAAGACAAAATCTTATGATATCAATTCTGGGTGGCATCTAACAACTGATACAAATGAACTTATTTCCACAGAGAAAGACACACATTAGAAAACAACTATGGTTATCTAAAACGAAAGGTGGGAGCAATGGGCAAATTAAGGTTAGGGCTGCCGTACGCACACAAATACATATGAAATACATATATATAAGAGACTCACCATATACGAAGGGAGGCCTACTGAACACTCTGTATTCATTTACATGGGAAGAGGATCTGTACATGAATATATATATGTATGTGTGTGTGTGTGTGTGTGTATATATATATATATATATATATATATATATTTTAGAAAAGAACCAGAGTGTGTACACCTGGAACAAATAATATTCCAATCATTACCCTGATTAAAAAAATTAAATTATAACAATGAAGAAGATGTCCTGAGACATAAACTTATGCGTTTTTTTCCTGGTACATTCCACTCTAATTTACAACCTAGGAACACGAGTTCCAGGAAAGCTCTGCTGCCCTAGTAACAAGGTTTGGGAAAGGAGAAACGCTGCCACCGTGCGGCCGTTTCCCACAGCAGCAGCATTCAACCCAGTGCTAATGGTCACTAAATATTAACAAGATTGCAAACTTGTAAGTGACACACGCCTTCAAAAAAAATCCTGCAGTCGAAAATCGACCAAAAGTTTCAAAAGAGGGCAAGGTTTCAAGAAGACAATTTCAAGAGGTATATTTTACACGCACTGGTTTTTTTTTTCTTTTTAACAGCAACAACAACAACAAAGTCATGGAAAAATGCTCATCATGAGGAAATGTTAAAGATATGCAAATCCAATCTTCAAAAACGTATCAGCTCACACCGGTCAGAATGACCATCAGCAAAAATTCTGCAAACAATAAATGCTGAAGGGGCTGTGGAGAAAGGCGTACCCTCATCTCTAAGTGGGACTAAACTGGGAAGAGCCACTAATGAAAACAGAATGGAGCTGCCTTTAACAGATACCCATCGAGGCACCATAGGATTCAGCAGGCACACTCCCGGGCCTATGACCTAAGAAGACACAATTAGAAAGACACAGGCAGGCAAAACTGCACTGCAACAGTATGACAATAGGCAAGACAGGCAAGCTACCAAAAAGTCCATCCAAAGATGAATGGAAAAGAAGAACCGGTACATGTACAGATGGAATAGTAGCCAAGGAAAAAAATGAAACAATGCCCTTTGCAGCACCATAGATGAGCCTGGAGGTAATCACAACATGAAGTAAGTCAGAAAGCGAAGGACACATATCCTATGATATCACTTAATGGTGTTACCTGAAAATTGAAACCAATGAAGATTTTTCACAGAGCAAGGCAATCAAAGATTCGATCAACAAACATATGGTTAACCAAATGGAAAGGTTTGAGGACTGGATAAATTAGCATATTGCGGGAGACAGAGACACACCAACACATTGTGAAATATATAAGCACCAAAGACCTATGGAATACCAAGAGAAGACTACTCAACATTGTGTCCTAACTCACATGGGAAATGGATCCGAAGGTGAACAGATAATATGCATATATGTAAAAGAACCACATCTTGCACACCCAGAACAAACAAAACATGGTAATCAAATTTGCTGTGATAACAAATAAAAATCAAATTAAGAAAACCAACAAGAAGTAATGAGACATAAACTCATGGGGGTTTTTCCTGGCCCATTCCATTCTAACTTACAGGTTGGAACATTACACCTAGGAAGGCTCTTTTGCCCTAGTAACCAGATTTGGGAATGGAGACATGCCACAGCCTTGTGACTGTCTCCTGCAGAAGCAGCTTTAAACACAGTGTTCAGGGTCTCTCACTATCCACAAGAATTGCACCTCTGTAAATGACACCTGCCCTCAAAAAAATCCTGGGTTCGAATATCGACGAAACAATTCAAAAGAGGGCAATCTTTCAAGACGACGATTTCAAGAGGCACATTTAACTCACACGCTTCCTTTTTTTCTTTATTTTCCTTTCATTTAACAAAAAAGGCCGTGGAAAAAGCTCCACGTCAGGAATTACTAAAGACATGCAAATGCAATCTACAAAAACGTTTACGTGACAACAGTCAGAATGATCAGCAGCAGAAAATCTCCAAACAACAAATGCTCAAGGGGTTTTAGACAACTGTATACCCTCTAGCTGCTGCTGGGATGTCAAATGGTAACAGCCAGTAGTGAGAACAGAAAGGAGGTAAAAATTGAGCTACCATATGATCTGGTCGGCCCACTACTGGCTCGATCACCTGAGAAGACCAGAATCGAAAAGACACAGGCTGACAATCCTACACTGCGGCACTATTTACCCTAGCCACGACTTGGAACAACCAAAATGTCCATCAACCGATGAATGCACGAAAAAGAAGTGGTCCGTGTACACAACGGAGTATTACTCCGATACAATAAATACAGTCAATATAAAAAACAAACATAACTAAGGAGACATAAGCTTTCTGTGTTTATCCGGGCACATTCCACTCTAATTTACAACCGAGGAACACTACTTCCCAGAAGGTACTGTTTCCCTAGTAACTAGAGTAGGCAATGTAGAAATGCTGCCGCCCTGTGGCCGTTTGCCACAACAGCAGTTTTACAACCTGTGCTAAAAGTCACTTCGTATTCACAAGGACTGCAGGGCTATAAATGACACCTGCCAGCAAAACGTGTTGAGGGAGGTAATGGCAAAATAAATTCAAAATATGCCGCATACTTCAAGAAACTATTTGAATAGGTAAGCTGTACTCTTTAAAAAACAATAAAAAATGCATGGCTATAAGCTCAATATAAGGAATTATTAGACATATGCAAATCCAGCCACAAAATGGTATCAGCTCACACCAGTCAGAATGACCCTCAGCAAAGAAATACAAAGAATACATGTTGAAGAGGCTGTGAGCCAAGGCACTCTCACCTTTAAGTGGCTCGTAAACTGGTAAGTGCCACTAATGAAAAGAGAATGGAGCAGCCTTTAAAAGGTAAACACTGAGATACCATACGATCCCGCAGGCCCACTCCTTGGCCTATAACCTAGGAAGACGGAAATGGAAGGACACATTCAGGCAAAACTGCCCTGCAGCAGTATTACAATCGCCAAGACATGGAAACAACCAAAAAGTCCATCAAGATACGAATGGACAAAGGAGAACTGGCACGTGTACAGATGGAATATGAGCCACGGAAAAAACGTGAAACGAAGCAGTTTGAAGAACCGTAGATGACTCTGGAGGTGATCACACAACTTGAAGTAAGTCACAAAGCGAAAGACACATATCCTATGATATCAATTATAGGTGTTACCTAGAAATGGATAGCAACGAAGATATTTCCACAGATAACAGGAATCACAGATTTATTAAACAAACTTATGCTTAACCAATTGGAAAGTTGTAAAGATTGGATATATTAGGATATTGGGGTCGACAGAGGTATACAAACACACGTGAAATATATAATCACCAAAGACCTACAGAATTCCAAGAGAAGACGACTCAACACTGTGTCATAACCTATCTGGCAAATGGATCCCAAGATGAATACATATATGTCTCGGTGTAAAAAACAAACACATCTTGCGCACCTAGAACAAAGCAAACATTACAATCAAATTTGCTGTCATAAAAGATTATATTAAAAAAATGAACAAGAAATAATGGGGCATAAAATTATGGGCTTTCTTCCTGGCTCATGCCATTCTACCTTCCAACCTTGGAACACAGCTCCCAGGAAGGCTCTGTTGACCTAGTAACCAGATTTGAGAGTGGAGAAATCCTGCAGCATTTTGGCCTGCCTCCAACAGCAGTTTTAAACCCAGTGCAAATGGTCAGTTAAAATTCACCTGAATTGCAGGCCTGTAAATGACACCTGTCCTCAAAAAAAAATTCTGGGGTCGAAAATCGACCAAAAACTTCAAAAGAGGCAACCCTTCAAGAAGACAATTTCAAGAGGCATATTTTACACACATTTTGTCTTTTCTTCGGTTTTTTTTTCTTTAACCAAAGCAAGTGCATGGAAAAAATGCTTAACGTCAGAAATTAATAAAGACACGCAAATCCAATCTATGAAAGCGTTCACCTCACAACAGTCAGAATGATCATCAGCAAAGCAGTCCACAAACAACACATGCTGAACGGGTTTTAGAGAACTCTGTGTACCCTGTAGCTGCTGGTGGGAGGTAAACTGGTAACAGCCAGTAGTTAGAACAGAAAGAACATGCGTTTCAAGGGAAAAATTGAGCTACCATAGGGTCTGGTAGACCCACTGCTGTGCCTATCACCTGAGAAGACCAGAATCCAAAAGACACAGGCTGGCAATCCTACACTGCAGTGATATTTACCACAGCCAAGACTTGGAAGCAACCAAAATGGCCGTCAACACATGAATGGACAAAGAAGAAGTGGTCCATGTACACAGTGGAACATGAGCCACGGAAAAGCATGAAACAGTGCTGTCTGCACCACCACAGAAGGACCTAGAGATAATCACACACCTTGAAGTGAGAAAGAAAGCGAAAGAAAGACATCCTATGATATCACTTATACGTGTTACCTAAAAAATGATACCCATGAACTTATTTCGAAGAAAAGGACACTCATGGATTAAGAAATCAAGATTATGTTTAACCAAATGGAAAGGTGGTAAGAATGGATAAATTAGGATATGGGGGTGTCAGACCTATACTACTACATATGAAACCTAGAATCACCAAAGACCTATGGAATACCAAGAGAGGTCCACTCAACACTCTGTAATAACGTCCATGGGAAAGGAGGCAAAGATGAACAGATAGATACATAGATATAATGAACCAGATTCTGTACACCTAGAACATACACAACATCTTTATCTAATTTGCTCTGAGGAAAAAGAAAAATTACATTTAGAAAACAAACAAGAAGGAGCTATAAGCTGTTAGGGGTTCGCCTTGGCACGTTCCACTCTAATTGACAGCCTACTAACACGATTTCCAGGAAGCCTCTGTTGCCCAAATGCCCTGAGTTGTAAATGGAGAAATTGTGCCGCCTTGTGGCCGTTTCCCGCAAGAGCGGCTTTAAACCACGGCTAACGGTCACTTAATACTCACAAGGACTCAGGGCTGTACAGGACACCTGCCCTCAAAAAAATGTTCTGAGGTAGGGAGTGGCCAAAAAGCTTAAAAGAGAGCAAAGTTTTCAAGAAGATCCTATGAGAGGTAAGTTTTACACACCCTTTACAAATAAAAAGGGAAATGGATAAAAGTTCAACATCAGGAATTATTAGACTCATGCCAATCTAATCTATGAAAAGGTTTCAACACACACCACTCGAATGACCATAAGCAAAAAGTCTACAAACAATCAACGCTGAAGAGGTTTTAGAGAACTGTGTACCCTCTAGCTGCTGTTGAGGTGTAAAGGAGTAAGAGCCAACAATGAGAACACAAAGGAACTGTGTTTCAAAGTAAAACTTGAGGTACCATTCAATCCAGCAGGCCCACCGCTGGGCCTTTCACCCGAGCAGACCAGAGTCGAGAAGACACAGGCTGGCAAAGGTGCACTGCAGCAATATGCACAAAAGCCAAGACATGGAAGCAACCAAACTGGCCATCAACAGATGAGTGGACAAAGAAGAAGTGGTCCATGTGCACAGTGGAATATTAGCCGTGGAAAACAGTGAAACACTGCTCTTTGCAGCACCATAGATGATGCTAGAGATAATCACAGAACATGAGGTAAGTCGGAAAGCAAAAGACAAATATCTTATGATATCACTTCTGGGTGGCATCTAACAACTGATACAAATGAACTTATTTCCACAGAGAAAGACACACATTAGAAAACAACTATGGTTATCTAAAACGAAAGGTGGGAGCAATGGGCAAATTAAGGTTAGGGCTGCCGTACGCACACAAATACATATGAAATACATATATATAAGAGACTCACCATATACGAAGGGAGGCCTACTGAACACTCTGTATTCATTTACATGGGAAGAGGATCTGTACATGAACATATATATGTATGTGTGTGTGTGTGTGTGTGTGTGTATATATATATATATATTTTAGAAATGAACCAGAGTGTGTACACCTGGAACAAATAATATTCCAATCATTACCCTGATTAAAAAAATTAAATTATAACAATGAAGAAGATGTCCTGAGACATAAACTTATGCGTTTTTTTCCTGGTACATTCCACTCTAATTTACAACCTAGGAACACGAGTTCCAGGAAAGCTCTGCTGCCCTAGTAACAAGGTTTGGGAAAGGAGAAACGCTGCCACCGTGCGGCCGTTTCCCACAGCAGCAGCATTCAACCCAGTGCTAATGGTCACTAAATATTAACAACGATTGCAAACTTGTAAGTGACACACGCCTTCAAAAAAAATCCTGCAGTCGAAAATCGACCAAAAGTTTCAAAAGAGGGCAAGGTTTCAAGAAGACAATTTCAAGAGGTATATTTTACACGCACTGGTTTTTTTTTCTTTTTAACAGCAACAACAACAACAAAGTCATGGAAAAATGCTCATCATGAGGAAATGTTAAAGATATGCAAATCCAATCTTCAAAAACGTATCAGCTCACACCGGTCAGAATGACCATCAGCAAAAATTCTGCAAACAATAAATGCTGAAGGGGCTGTGGAGAAAGGCGTACCCTCATCTCTAAGTGGGACTAAACTGGGAAGAGCCACTAATGAAAACAGAATGGAGCTGCCTTTAACAGATACCCATCGAGGCACCATAGGATTCAGCAGGCACACTCCCGGGCCTATGACCTAAGAAGACACAATTAGAAAGACACAGGCAGGCAAAACTGCACTGCAACAGTATGACAATAGGCAAGACAGGCAAGCTACCAAAAAGTCCATCCAAAGATGAATGGAAAAGAAGAACCGGTACATGTACAGATGGAATAGTAGCCAAGGAAAAAAATGAAACAATGCCCTTTGCAGCACCATAGATGAGCCTGGAGGTAATCACAACATGAAGTAAGTCAGAAAGCGAAGGACACATATCCTATGATATCACTTAATGGTGTTACCTGAAAATTGAAACCAATGAAGATTTTTCACAGAGCAAGGCAATCAAAGATTCGATCAACAAACATATGGTTAACCAAATGGAAAGGTTTGAGGACTGGATAAATTAGCATATTGCGGGAGACAGAGACACACCAACACATTGTGAAATATATAAGCACCAAAGACCTATGGAATACCAAGAGAAGACTACTCAACATTGTGTCCTAACTCACATGGGAAATGGATCCGAAGGTGAACAGATAATATGCATATATGTAAAAGAACCACATCTTGCACACCCAGAACAAACAAAACATGGTAATCAAATTTGCTGTGATAACAAATAAAAATCAAATTAAGAAAACCAACAAGAAGTAATGAGACATAAACTCATGGGGGTTTTTCCTGGCCCATTCCATTCTAACTTACAGGTTGGAACATTACACCTAGGAAGGCTCTTTTGCCCTAGTAACCAGATTTGGGAATGGAGACATGCCACAGCCTTGTGACTGTCTCCTGCAAAAGCAGCTTTAAACACAGTGTTCAGGGTCTCTTACTATCCACAAGAATTGCACCTCTGTAAATGACACCTGCCCTCAAAAAAATCCTGGTTTCGAATATCGACGAAACAATTCAAAAGAGGGCAATCTTTCAAGACGACGATTTCAAGAGGCACATTTAACTCACACGCTTCCTTTTTTTCTTTATTTTCCTTTCGTTTAACAAAAAAGGCCGTGGAAAAAGCTCCACGTCAGGAATTACTAAAGACATGCAAATGCAATCTACAAAAACGTTTACGTGACAACAGTCAGAATGATCAGCAGCAGAAAATCTCCAAACAACAAATGCTCAAGGGGTTTTAGACAACTGTATACCCTCTAGCTGCTGCTGGGATGTCAAATGGTAACAGCCAGTAGTGAGAACAGAAAGGAGGTAAAAATTGAGCTACCATATGATCTGGTCGGCCCACTACTGGCTCGATCACCTGAGAAGACCAGAATCGAAAAGACACAGGCTGACAATCCTACACTGCGGCACTATTTACCCTAGCCACGACTTGGAACAACCAAAATGTCCATCAACCGATGAATGCACGAAAAAGAAGTGGTCCGTGTACACAACGGAGTATTACTCCGATACAATAAATACAGTCAATATAAAAAACAAACATAACTAAGGAGACATAAGCTTTGTGTGTTTATCCGGGCACATTCCACTCTAATTTACAACCGAGGAACACTACTTCCCAGAAGGTACTGTTTCCCTAGTAAGTAGAGTAGGCAATGTAGAAATGCTGCCGCCCTGTGGCCGTTTGCCACAACAGCAGTTTTACAACCTGTGCTAAAAGTCACTTCGTATTCACAAGGACTGCAGGGCTATAAATGACACCTGCCAGCAAAACGTGTTGAGGGAGGTAATGGCAAAATAAATTCAAAATATGCCGCATACTTCAAGAAACTATTTGAATAGGTAAGCTGTACTCACTCTTTAAAAAACAATAAAAAATGCATGGCTATAAGCTCAATATAAGGAATTATTAGACATATGCAAATCCAGCCACAAAATGGTATCAGCTCACACCAGTCAGAATGACCCTCAGCAAAGAAATACAAAGAATACATGTTGAAGAGGCTGTGAGCCAAGGCACTCTCACCTTTAAGTGGCTCGTAAACTGGTAAGTGCCACTAATGAAAAGAGAATGGAGCAGCCTTTAAAAGGTAAACACTGAGATACCATACGATCCCGCAGGCCCACTCCTTGGCCTATAACCTAGGAAGACGGAAATGGAAGGACACATTCAGGCAAAACTGCCCTGCAGCAGTATTACAATCGCCAAGACATGGAAACAACCAAAAAGTCCATCAAGATACGAATGGACAAAGGAGAACTGGCACGTGTACAGATGGAATATGAGCCACGGAAAAAACGTGAAACGAAGCAGTTTGAAGAACCGTAGATGACTCTGGAGGTGATCACACAACTTGAAGTAAGTCACAAAGCGAAAGACACATATCCTATGATATCAATTATAGGTGTTACCTAGAAATGGATAGCAACGAAGATATTTCCACAGATAACAGGAATCACAGATTTATTAAACAAACTTATGCTTAACCAATTGGAAAGTTGTAAAGATTGGATATATTAGGATATTGGGGTCGACAGAGGTATACAAACACACGTGAAATATATAATCACCAAAGACCTACAGAATTCCAAGAGAAGACGACTCAACACTGTGTCATAACCTATCTGGCAAATGGATCCCAAGATGAATACATATATGTCTCGGTGTAAAAAACAAACACATCTTGCGCACCTAGAACAAAGCAAACATTACAATCAAATTTGCTGTCATAAAAGATTATATTAAAAAAATGAACAAGAAATAATGGGGCATAAAATTATGGGCTTTCTTCCTGGCTCATGCCATTCTACCTTCCAACCTTGGAACACAGCTCCCAGGAAGGCTCTGTTGACCTAGTAACCAGATTTGAGAGTGGAGAAATCCTGCAGCATTTTGGCCTGCCTCCAACAGCAGTTTTAAACCCAGTGCAAATGGTCAGTTAAAATTCACCTGAATTGCAGGCCTGTAAATGACACCTGTCCTCAAAAAAAAATTCTGGGGTCGAAAATCGACCAAAAACTTCAAAAGAGGCAACCCTTCAAGAAGACAATTTCAAGAGGCATATTTTACACACATTTTGTCTTTTCTTCGGTTTTTTTTTCTTTAACCAAAGCAAGTGCATGGAAAAAATGCTTAACGTCAGAAATTAATAAAGACACGCAAATCCAATCTATGAAAGCGTTCACCTCACAACAGTCAGAATGATCATCAGCAAAGCAGTCCACAAACAACACATGCTGAACGGGTTTTAGAGAACTCTGTGTACCCTGTAGCTGCTGGTGGGAGGTAAACTGGTAACAGCCAGTAGTTAGAACAGAAAGAACATGCGTTTCAAGGGAAAAATTGAGCTACCATAGGGTCTGGTAGACCCACTGCTGTGCCTATCACCTGAGAAGACCAGAATCCAAAAGACACAGGCTGGCAATCCTACACTGCAGTGATATTTACCACAGCCAAGACTTGGAAGCAACCAAAATGGCCGTCAACACATGAATGGACAAAGAAGAAGTGGTCCATGTACACAGTGGAACATGAGCCACGGAAAAGCATGAAACAGTGCTGTCTGCACCACCACAGAAGGACCTAGAGATAATCACACACCTTGAAGTGAGAAAGAAAGCGAAAGAAAGACATCCTATGATATCACTTATACGTGTTACCTAAAAAATGATACCCATGAACTTATTTCGAAGAAAAGGACACTCATGGATTAAGAAATCAAGATTATGTTTAACCAAATGGAAAGGTGGTAAGAATGGATAAATTAGGATATGGGGGTGTCAGACCTATACTACTACATATGAAACCTAGAATCACCAAAGACCTATGGAATACCAAGAGAGGTCCACTCAACACTCTGTAATAACGTCCATGGGAAAGGAGGCAAAGATGAACAGATAGATACATAGATATAATGAACCAGATTCTGTACACCTAGAACATACACAACATCTTTATCTAATTTGCTCTGAGGAAAAAGAAAAATTACATTTAGAAAACAAACAAGAAGGAGCTATAAGCTGTTAGGGGTTCGCCTTGGCACGTTCCACTCTAATTGACAGCCTACTAACACGATTTCCAGGAAGCCTCTGTTGCCCAAATGCCCTGAGTTGTAAATGGAGAAATTGTGCCGCCTTGTGGCCGTTTCCCGCAAGAGCGGCTTTAAACCACGGCTAACGGTCACTTAATACTCACAAGGACTCAGGGCTGTACAGGACACCTGCCCTCAAAAAAATGTTCTGAGGTAGGGAGTGGCCAAAAAGCTTAAAAGAGAGCAAAGTTTTCAAGAAGATCCTATGAGAGGTAAGTTTTACACACCCTTTACAAATAAAAAGGGAAATGGATAAAAGTTCAACATCAGGAATTATTAGACTCATGCCAATCTAATCTATGAAAAGGTTTCAACACACACCACTCGAATGACCATAAGCAAAAAGTCTACAAACAATCAACGCTGAAGAGGTTTTAGAGAACTGTGTACCCTCTAGCTGCTGTTGAGGTGTAAAGGAGTAAGAGCCAACAATGAGAACACAAAGGAACTGTGTTTCAAAGTAAAACTTGAGGTACCATTCAATCCAGCAGGCCCACCGCTGGGCCTTTCACCCGAGCAGACCAGAGTCGAGAAGACACAGGCTGGCAAAGGTGCACTGCAGCAATATGCACAAAAGCCAAGACATGGAAGCAACCAAAATGGCCATCAACAGATGAGTGGACAAAGAAGAAGTGGTCCATGTGCACAGTGGAATATTAGCCGTGGAAAACAGTGAAACACTGCTCTTTGCAGCACCATAGATGATGCTAGAGATAATCACAGAACATGAGGTAAGTCGGAAAGCAAAAGACAAATATCTTATGATATCACTTCTGGGTGGCATCTAACAACTGATACAAATGAACTTATTTCCACAGAGAAAGACACACATTAGAAAACAACTATGGTTATCTAAAACGAAAGGTGGGAGCAATGGGCAAATTAAGGTTAGGGCTGCCGTACGCACACAAATACATATGAAATACATATATATAAGAGACTCACCATATACGAAGGGAGGCCTACTGAACACTCTGTATTCATTTACATGGGAAGAGGATCTGTACATGAACATATATATGTATGTGTGTGTGTGTGTGTGTGTGTGTATATATATATATATATTTTAGAAATGAACCAGAGTGTGTACACCTGGAACAAATAATATTCCAATCATTACCCTGATTAAAAAAATTAAATTATAACAATGAAGAAGATGTCCTGAGACATAAACTTATGCGTTTTTTTCCTGGTACATTCCACTCTAATTTACAACCTAGGAACACGAGTTCCAGGAAAGCTCTGCTGCCCTAGTAACAAGGTTTGGGAAAGGAGAAACGCTGCCACCGTGCGGCCGTTTCCCACAGCAGCAGCATTCAACCCAGTGCTAATGGTCACTAAATATTAACAACGATTGCAAACTTGTAAGTGACACACGCCTTCAAAAAAAATCCTGCAGTCGAAAATCGACCAAAAGTTTCAAAAGAGGGCAAGGTTTCAAGAAGACAATTTCAAGAGGTATATTTTACACGCACTGGTTTTTTTTTCTTTTTAACAGCAACAACAACAACAAAGTCATGGAAAAATGCTCATCATGAGGAAATGTTAAAGATATGCAAATCCAATCTTCAAAAACGTATCAGCTCACACCGGTCAGAATGACCATCAGCAAAAATTCTGCAAACAATAAATGCTGAAGGGGCTGTGGAGAAAGGCGTACCCTCATCTCTAAGTGGGACTAAACTGGGAAGAGCCACTAATGAAAACAGAATGGAGCTGCCTTTAACAGATACCCATCGAGGCACCATAGGATTCAGCAGGCACACTCCCGGGCCTATGACCTAAGAAGACACAATTAGAAAGACACAGGCAGGCAAAACTGCACTGCAACAGTATGACAATAGGCAAGACAGGCAAGCTACCAAAAAGTCCATCCAAAGATGAATGGAAAAGAAGAACCGGTACATGTACAGATGGAATAGTAGCCAAGGAAAAAAATGAAACAATGCCCTTTGCAGCACCATAGATGAGCCTGGAGGTAATCACAACATGAAGTAAGTCAGAAAGCGAAGGACACATATCCTATGATATCACTTAATGGTGTTACCTGAAAATTGAAACCAATGAAGATTTTTCACAGAGCAAGGCAATCAAAGATTCGATCAACAAACATATGGTTAACCAAATGGAAAGGTTTGAGGACTGGATAAATTAGCATATTGCGGGAGACAGAGACACACCAACACATTGTGAAATATATAAGCACCAAAGACCTATGGAATACCAAGAGAAGACTACTCAACATTGTGTCCTAACTCACATGGGAAATGGATCCGAAGGTGAACAGATAATATGCATATATGTAAAAGAACCACATCTTGCACACCCAGAACAAACAAAACATGGTAATCAAATTTGCTGTGATAACAAATAAAAATCAAATTAAGAAAACCAACAAGAAGTAATGAGACATAAACTCATGGGGGTTTTTCCTGGCCCATTCCATTCTAACTTACAGGTTGGAACATTACACCTAGGAAGGCTCTTTTGCCCTAGTAACCAGATTTGGGAATGGAGACATGCCACAGCCTTGTGACTGTCTCCTGCAGAAGCAGCTTTAAACACAGTGTTCAGGGTCTCTCACTATCCACAAGAATTGCACCTCTGTAAATGACACCTGCCCTCAAAAAAATCCTGGGTTCGAATATCGACGAAACAATTCAAAAGAGGGCAATCTTTCAAGACGACGATTTCAAGAGGCACATTTAACTCACACGCTTCCTTTTTTTCTTTATTTTCCTTTCATTTAACAAAAAAGGCCGTGGAAAAAGCTCCACGTCAGGAATTACTAAAGACATGCAAATGCAATCTACAAAAACGTTTACGTGACAACAGTCAGAATGATCAGCAGCAGAAAATCTCCAAACAACAAATGCTCAAGGGGTTTTAGACAACTGTATACCCTCTAGCTGCTGCTGGGATGTCAAATGGTAACAGCCAGTAGTGAGAACAGAAAGGAGGTAAAAATTGAGCTACCATATGATCTGGTCGGCCCACTACTGGCTCGATCACCTGAGAAGACCAGAATCGAAAAGACACAGGCTGACAATCCTACACTGCGGCACTATTTACCCTAGCCACGACTTGGAACAACCAAAATGTCCATCAACCGATGAATGCACGAAAAAGAAGTGGTCCGTGTACACAACGGAGTATTACTCCGATACAATAAATACAGTCAATATAAAAAACAAACATAACTAAGGAGACATAAGCTTTCTGTGTTTATCCGGGCACATTCCACTCTAATTTACAACCGAGGAACACTACTTCCCAGAAGGTACTGTTTCCCTAGTAACTAGAGTAGGCAATGTAGAAATGCTGCCGCCCTGTGGCCGTTTGCCACAACAGCAGTTTTACAACCTGTGCTAAAAGTCACTTCGTATTCACAAGGACTGCAGGGCTATAAATGACACCTGCCAGCAAAACGTGTTGAGGGAGGTAATGGCAAAATAAATTCAAAATATGCCGCATACTTCAAGAAACTATTTGAATAGGTAAGCTGTACTCTTTAAAAAACAATAAAAAATGCATGGCTATAAGCTCAATATAAGGAATTATTAGACATATGCAAATCCAGCCACAAAATGGTATCAGCTCACACCAGTCAGAATGACCCTCAGCAAAGAAATACAAAGAATACATGTTGAAGAGGCTGTGAGCCAAGGCACTCTCACCTTTAAGTGGCTCGTAAACTGGTAAGTGCCACTAATGAAAAGAGAATGGAGCAGCCTTTAAAAGGTAAACACTGAGATACCATACGATCCCGCAGGCCCACTCCTTGGCCTATAACCTAGGAAGACGGAAATGGAAGGACACATTCAGGCAAAACTGCCCTGCAGCAGTATTACAATCGCCAAGACATGGAAACAACCAAAAAGTCCATCAAGATACGAATGGACAAAGGAGAACTGGCACGTGTACAGATGGAATATGAGCCACGGAAAAAACGTGAAACGAAGCAGTTTGAAGAACCGTAGATGACTCTGGAGGTGATCACACAACTTGAAGTAAGTCACAAAGCGAAAGACACATATCCTATGATATCAATTATAGGTGTTACCTAGAAATGGATAGCAACGAAGATATTTCCACAGATAACAGGAATCACAGATTTATTAAACAAACTTATGCTTAACCAATTGGAAAGTTGTAAAGATTGGATATATTAGGATATTGGGGTCGACAGAGGTATACAAACACACGTGAAATATATAATCACCAAAGACCTACAGAATTCCAAGAGAAGACGACTCAACACTGTGTCATAACCTATCTGGCAAATGGATCCCAAGATGAATACATATATGTCTCGGTGTAAAAAACAAACACATCTTGCGCACCTAGAACAAAGCAAACATTACAATCAAATTTGCTGTCATAAAAGATTATATTAAAAAAATGAACAAGAAATAATGGGGCATAAAATTATGGGCTTTCTTCCTGGCTCATGCCATTCTACCTTCCAACCTTGGAACACAGCTCCCAGGAAGGCTCTGTTGACCTAGTAACCAGATTTGAGAGTGGAGAAATCCTGCAGCATTTTGGCCTGCCTCCAACAGCAGTTTTAAACCCAGTGCAAATGGTCAGTTAAAATTCACCTGAATTGCAGGCCTGTAAATGACACCTGTCCTCAAAAAAAAATTCTGGGGTCGAAAATCGACCAAAAACTTCAAAAGAGGCAACCCTTCAAGAAGACAATTTCAAGAGGCATATTTTACACACATTTTGTCTTTTCTTCGGTTTTTTTTTCTTTAACCAAAGCAAGTGCATGGAAAAAATGCTTAACGTCAGAAATTAATAAAGACACGCAAATCCAATCTATGAAAGCGTTCACCTCACAACAGTCAGAATGATCATCAGCAAAGCAGTCCACAAACAACACATGCTGAACGGGTTTTAGAGAACTCTGTGTACCCTGTAGCTGCTGGTGGGAGGTAAACTGGTAACAGCCAGTAGTTAGAACAGAAAGAACATGCGTTTCAAGGGAAAAATTGAGCTACCATAGGGTCTGGTAGACCCACTGCTGTGCCTATCACCTGAGAAGACCAGAATCCAAAAGACACAGGCTGGCAATCCTACACTGCAGTGATATTTACCACAGCCAAGACTTGGAAGCAACCAAAATGGCCGTCAACACATGAATGGACAAAGAAGAAGTGGTCCATGTACACAGTGGAACATGAGCCACGGAAAAGCATGAAACAGTGCTGTCTGCACCACCACAGAAGGACCTAGAGATAATCACACACCTTGAAGTGAGAAAGAAAGCGAAAGAAAGACATCCTATGATATCACTTATACGTGTTACCTAAAAAATGATACCCATGAACTTATTTCGAAGAAAAGGACACTCATGGATTAAGAAATCAAGATTATGTTTAACCAAATGGAAAGGTGGTAAGAATGGATAAATTAGGATATGGGGGTGTCAGACCTATACTACTACATATGAAACCTAGAATCACCAAAGACCTATGGAATACCAAGAGAGGTCCACTCAACACTCTGTAATAACGTCCATGGGAAAGGAGGCAAAGATGAACAGATAGATACATAGATATAATGAACCAGATTCTGTACACCTAGAACATACACAACATCTTTATCTAATTTGCTCTGAGGAAAAAGAAAAATTACATTTAGAAAACAAACAAGAAGGAGCTATAAGCTGTTAGGGGTTCGCCTTGGCACGTTCCACTCTAATTGACAGCCTACTAACACGATTTCCAGGAAGCCTCTGTTGCCCAAATGCCCTGAGTTGTAAATGGAGAAATTGTGCCGCCTTGTGGCCGTTTCCCGCAAGAGCGGCTTTAAACCACGGCTAACGGTCACTTAATACTCACAAGGACTCAGGGCTGTACAGGACACCTGCCCTCAAAAAAATGTTCTGAGGTAGGGAGTGGCCAAAAAGCTTAAAAGAGAGCAAAGTTTTCAAGAAGATCCTATGAGAGGTAAGTTTTACACACCCTTTACAAATAAAAAGGGAAATGGATAAAAGTTCAACATCAGGAATTATTAGACTCATGCCAATCTAATCTATGAAAAGGTTTCAACACACACCACTCGAATGACCATAAGCAAAAAGTCTACAAACAATCAACGCTGAAGAGGTTTTAGAGAACTGTGTACCCTCTAGCTGCTGTTGAGGTGTAAAGTAGTAAGAGCCAACAATGAGAACACAAAGGAACTGTGTTTCAAAGTAAAACTTGAGGTACCATTCAATCCAGCAGGCCCACCGCTGGGCCTTTCACCCGAGCAGACCAGAGTCGAGAAGACACAGGCTGGCAAAGGTGCACTGCAGCAATATGCACAAAAGCCAAGACATGGAAGCAACCAAAATGGCCATCAACAGATGAGTGGACAAAGAAGAAGTGGTCCATGTGCACAGTGGAATATTAGCCGTGGAAAACAGTGAAACACTGCTCTTTGCAGCACCATAGATGATGCTAGAGATAATCACAGAACATGAGGTAAGTCGGAAAGCAAAAGACAAATATCTTATGATATCAATTCTGGGTGGCATCTAACAACTGATACAAATGAACTTATTTCCACAGAGAAAGACACACATTAGAAAACAACTATGGTTATCTAAAACGAAAGGTGGGAGCAATGGGCAAATTAAGGTTAGGGCTGCCGTACGCACACAAATACATATGAAATACATATATATAAGAGACTCACCATATACGAAGGGAGGCCTACTGAACACTCTGTATTCATTTACATGGGAAGAGGATCTGTACATGAACATATATATGTATGTGTGTGTGTGTGTGTGTGTGTATATATATATATATATATTTTAGAAATGAACCAGAGTGTGTACACCTGGAACAAATAATATTCCAATCATTACCCTGATTAAAAAAATTAAATTATAACAATGAAGAAGATGTCCTGAGACATAAACTTATGCGTTTTTTTCCTGGTACATTCCACTCTAATTTACAACCTAGGAACACGAGTTCCAGGAAAGCTCTGCTGCCCTAGTAACAAGGTTTGGGAAAGGAGAAACGCTGCCACCGTGCGGCCGTTTCCCACAGCAGCAGCATTCAACCCAGTGCTAATGGTCACTAAATATTAACAACGATTGCAAACTTGTAAGTGACACACGCCTTCAAAAAAAATCCTGCAGTCGAAAATCGACCAAAAGTTTCAAAAGAGGGCAAGGTTTCAAGAAGACAATTTCAAGAGGTATATTTTACACGCACTGGTTTTTTTTTCTTTTTAACAGCAACAACAACAACAAAGTCATGGAAAAATGCTCATCATGAGGAAATGTTAAAGATATGCAAATCCAATCTTCAAAAACGTATCAGCTCACACCGGTCAGAATGACCATCAGCAAAAATTCTGCAAACAATAAATGCTGAAGGGGCTGTGGAGAAAGGCGTACCCTCATCTCTAAGTGGGACTAAACTGGGAAGAGCCACTAATGAAAACAGAATGGAGCTGCCTTTAACAGATACCCATTGAGGCACCATAGGATTCAGCAGGCACACTCCCGGGCCTATGACCTAAGAAGACACAATTAGAAAGACACAGGCAGGCAAAACTGCACTGCAACAGTATGACAATAGGCAAGACAGGCAAGCTACCAAAAAGTCCATCCAAAGATGAATGGAAAAGAAGAACTGGTACATGTACAGATGGAATAGTAGCCAAGGAAAAAAATGAAAGAATGCCGTTTGCAGCACCATAGATGAGCCTGGAGGTAATCACAACATGAAGTAAGTCAGAAAGCGAAGGACACATATCCTATGATATCACTTAATGGTGTTACCTGAAAATTGATACCAATGAAGATTTTTCACAGAGCAAGGCAATCAAAGATTCGATCAACAAACATATGGTTAACCAAATGGAAAGTTTTGAGGACTGGATAAATTAGCATATTGCGGGAAACAGAGACACACCAACACATTGTGAAATATATAAGCACCAAAGACCTATGGAATACCAAGAGAAGACTACTCAACATTGTGTCCTAACCCACATGGGAAATGGATCCGAAGGTGAACAGATAATATGCATATATGTAAAAGAACCACATCTTGCACACCCAGAACAAACAAAACATGGTAATCAAATTTGCTGTGATAACAAATAAAAATCAAATTAAGAAAACCAACAAGAAGTAATGAGACATAAACTCATGGGGGTTTTTCCTGGCCCATTCCATTCTAACTTACAGGTTGGAACATTACACCTAGGAAGGCTCTTTTGCCCTAGTAACCAGATTTGGGAATGGAGACATGCCACAGCCTTGTGACTGTCTCCTGCAGAAGCAGCTTTAAACACAGTGTTCAGGGTCTCTTACTGTCCACAAGAATTGCACCTCTGTAAATGACACCTGCCCTCAAAAAAATCCTGGTTTCGAATATCGACGAAACAATTCAAAAGAGGGCAATCTTTCAAGACGACGATTTCAAGAGGCACATTTAACTCACACGCTTCCTTTTTTTCTTTATTTTCCTTTCGTTTAACAAAAAAGGCCGTGGAAAAAGCTCCACGTCAGGAATTACTAAAGACATGCAAATGCAATCTACAAAAACGTTTACGTGACAACAGTCAGAATGATCAGCAGCAGAAAATCTCCAAACAACAAATGCTCAAGGGGTTTTAGACAACTGTATACCCTCTAGCTGCTGCTGGGATGTCAAATGGTAACAGCCAGTAGTGAGAACAGAAAGGAGGTAAAAATTGAGCTACCATATGATCTGGTCGGCCCACTACTGGCTCGATCACCTGAGAAGACCAGAATCGAAAAGACACAGGCTGACAATCCTACACTGCGGCACTATTTACCCTAGCCACGACTTGGAATAACCAAAATGTCCATCAGCCGATGAATGCACGAAAAAGAAGTGGTCCGTGTACACAACGGAGTATTACTCCGATACAATAAATACAGTCAATATAAAAAACAAACATAACTAAGGAGACATAAGCTTTGTGTGTTTATCCGGGCACATTCTACTCTAATTTACAACCGAGGAACACTACTTCCCAGAAGGTACTGTTTCCCTAGTAACTAGAGTAGGCAATGTAGAAATGCTGCCGCCCTGTGGCCGTTTGCCGCAACAGCAGTTTTACAACCTGTGCTAAAGGTCACTTCGTATTCACAAGGACTGCAGGGCTATAAGTGACACCTGCCAGCAAAATGTGTTGAGGGAGGTAATGGCAAAATAAATTCAAAATATGCCGCATACTTCAAGAAACTATTTGAATAGGTAAGCTGTACTCACTCTTTAAAAAACAATAAAAAATGCATGGCTATAAGCTCAATATAAGGAATTATTAGACATATGCAAATCCAGCCACAAAATGGTATCAGCTCACACCAGTCAGAATGACCCTCAGCAAATAAATACAAAGAATACATGCTGAAGAGGTTGTGAGCCAAGGCACTCTCACCTTTAAGTGGCTCGTAAACTGGTTAAGTGCCACTAATGAAAAGAGAATGGAGCAGCCTTTAAAAGGTAAACACTGAGATACCATACGATCCCGCAGGCCCACTCCTTGGCCTATAACCTAGGAAGACGGAAATGGAAGGACACATTCAGGCAAAACTGCCCTGCAGCAGTATTACAATCGCCAAGACATGGAAACAACCAAAAAGTCCATCAAGATACGAATGGACAAAGGAGAACTGGCACGTGTACAGATGGAATATGAGCCACGGAAAAAACGTGAAACGAAGCAGTTTGAAGAACCGTAGATGACTCTGGAGGTGATCACACAACTTGAAGTAAGTCACAAAGCGAAAGACACATATCCTATGATATCAATTATAGGTGTTACCTAGAAATGGATAGCAACGAAGATATTTCCACAGATAACAGGAATCACAGATTTATTAAACAAACTTATGCTTAACCAATTGGAAAGTTGTAAAGATTGGATATATTAGGATATTGGGGTCGACAGAGGTATACAAACACACGTGAAATATATAATCACCAAAGACCTACAGAATTCCAAGAGAAGACGACTCAACACTGTGTCATAACCTATCTGGCAAATGGATCCCAAGATGAATACATATATGTCTCGGTGTAAAAAACAAACACATCTTGCGCACCTAGAACAAAGCAAACATTACAATCAAATTTGCTGTCATAAAAGATTATATTAAAAAAATGAACAAGAAATAATGGGGCATAAAATTATGGGCTTTCTTCCTGGCTCATGCCATTCTACCTTCCAACCTTGGAACACAGCTCCCAGGAAGGCTCTGTTGACCTAGTAACCAGATTTGAGAGTGGAGAAATCCTGCAACATTTTGGCCTGCCTCCAACAGCAGTTTTAAACCCAGTGCAAATGGTCAGTTAAAATTCACCTGAATTGCAGGCCTGTAAATGACACCTGTCCTCAAAAAAAAATTCTGGGGTCGAAAATCGACCAAAAACTTCAAAAGAGGCAACCCTTCAAGAAGACAATTTCAAGAGGCATATTTTACACACATTTTGTCTTTTCTTTGGTTTTTTTTTCTTTAACCAAAGCAAGTGCATGGAAAAAAATGCTTAACGTCAGAAATTAATAAAGACACGCAAATCCAATCTATGAAAGCGTTCACCTCACAACAGTCAGAATGATCATCAGCAAAGCAGTCCACAAACAACACATGCTGAACGGGTTTTAGAGAACTCTGTGTACCCTGTAGCTGCTGGTGGGAGGTAAACTGGTAACAGCCAGTAGTTAGAACAGAAAGAACATGCGTTTCAAGGGAAAAATTGAGCTACCATAGGGTCTGGTAGACCCACTGCTGTGCCTATCACCTGAGAAGACCAGAATCCAAAAGACACAGGCTGGCAATCCTACACTGCAGTGATATTTACCACAGCCAAGACTGGGAAGCAACCAAAATGGCCGTCAACAGATGAATGGACAAAGAAGAAGTGGTCCATGTACACAGTGGAACATGAGCCACGGAAAAGCATCAAACAGTGCTGTCTGCACCACCATAGAAGGACCTAGAGATAATCACACACCTTGAAGTGAGAAAGAAAGCGAAAGAAAGACATCCTATGATATCACTTATACGTGTTACCTAAAAAATGATACCCATGAACTTATTTCGAAGAAAAGGACACTCATGGATTAAGAAATCAAGATTATGTTTAACCAAATGGAAAGGTGGTAAGAATGGATAAATTAGGATATGGGGGTGTCAGACCTATACTACTACATATGAAACCTAGAATCACCAAAGACCTATGGAATACCAAGAGAGGTCCACTCAACACTCTGTAATAACGTCCATGGGAAAGGAGGCAAAGATGAACAGATAGATACATAGATATAATGAACCAGATTCTGTACACCTAGAACATACACAACATCTTTATCTAATTTGCTCTGAGGAAAAAGAAAAATTACATTTAGAAAACAAACAAGAAGGAGATATAAGCTGTTAGGGGTTCGCCTTGGCACGTTCCACTCTAATTGACAGCCTACTAACACGATTTCCAGGAAGCCTCTGTTGCCCAAATGCCCTGAGTTGTAAATGGAGAAATTGTGCCGCCTTGTGGCCGTTTCCCGCAAGAGCGGCTTTAAACCACGGCTAACGGTCACTTAATACTCACAAGGACTCAGGGCTGTACAGGACACCTGCCCTCAAAAAAATGTTCTGAGGTAGGGAGTGGCCAAAAAGCTTAAAAGAGAGCAAAGTTTTCAAGAAGATCCTATGAGAGGTAAGTTTTACACACCCTTTACAAATAAAAAGGGAAATGGATAAAAGTTCAACATCAGGAATTATTAGACTCATGCCAATCTAATCTATGAAAAGGTTTCAACACACACCACTCGAATGACCATAAGCAAAAAGTCTACAAACAATCAACGCTGAAGAGGTTTTAGAGAACTGTGTACCCTCTAGCTGCTGTTGAGGTGTAAAGTAGTAAGAGCCAACAATGAGAACACAAAGGAACTGTGTTTCAAAGTAAAACTTGAGGTACCATTCAATCCAGCAGGCCCACCGCTGGGCCTTTCACCCGAGCAGACCAGAGTCGAGAAGACACAGGCTGGCAAAGGTGCACTGCAGCAATATGCACAAAAGCCAAGACATGGAAGCAACCAAACTGGCCATCAACAGATGAGTGGACAAAGAAGAAGTGGTCCATGTGCACAGTGGAATATTAGCCGTGGAAAACAGTGAAACACTGCTCTTTGCAGCACCATAGATGATGCTAGAGATAATCACAGAACATGAGGTAAGTCGGAAAGCAAAAGACAAATATCTTATGATATCAATTCTGGGTGGCATCTAACAACTGATACAAATGAACTTATTTCCACAGAGAAAGACACACATTAGAAAACAACTATGGTTATCTAAAACGAAAGGTGGGAGCAATGGGCAAATTAAGGTTAGGGCTGCCGTACGCACACAAATACATATGAAATACATATATATAAGAGACTCACCATATACGAAGGGAGGCCTACTGAACACTCTGTATTCATTTACATGGGAAGAGGATCTGTACATGAACATATATATGTATGTGTGTGTGTGTGTGTGTGTGTGTATATATATATATATATTTTAGAAATGAACCAGAGTGTGTACACCTGGAACAAATAATATTCCAATCATTACCCTGATTAAAAAAATTAAATTATAACAATGAAGAAGATGTCCTGAGACATAAACTTATGCGTTTTTTTCCTGGTACATTCCACTCTAATTTACAACCTAGGAACACGAGTTCCAGGAAAGCTCTGCTGCCCTAGTAACAAGGTTTGGGAAAGGAGAAACGCTGCCACCGTGCGGCCGTTTCCCACAGCAGCAGCATTCAACCCAGTGCTAATGGTCACTAAATATTAACAACGATTGCAAACTTGTAAGTGACACACGCCTTCAAAAAAAATCCTGCAGTCGAAAATCGACCAAAAGTTTCAAAAGAGGGCAAGGTTTCAAGAAGACAATTTCAAGAGGTATATTTTACACGCACTGGTTTTTTTTTCTTTTTAACAGCAACAACAACAACAAAGTCATGGAAAAATGCTCATCATGAGGAAATGTTAAAGATATGCAAATCCAATCTTCAAAAACGTATCAGCTCACACCGGTCAGAATGACCATCAGCAAAAATTCTGCAAACAATAAATGCTGAAGGGGCTGTGGAGAAAGGCGTACCCTCATCTCTAAGTGGGACTAAACTGGGAAGAGCCACTAATGAAAACAGAATGGAGCTGCCTTTAACAGATACCCATTGAGGCACCATAGGATTCAGCAGGCACACTCCCGGGCCTATGACCTAAGAAGACACAATTAGAAAGACACAGGCAGGCAAAACTGCACTGCAACAGTATGACAATAGGCAAGACAGGCAAGCTACCAAAAAGTCCATCCAAAGATGAATGGAAAAGAAGAACTGGTACATGTACAGATGGAATAGTAGCCAAGGAAAAAAATGAAAGAATGCCGTTTGCAGCACCATAGATGAGCCTGGAGGTAATCACAACATGAAGTAAGTCAGAAAGCGAAGGACACATATCCTATGATATCACTTAATGGTGTTACCTGAAAATTGATACCAATGAAGATTTTTCACAGAGCAAGGCAATCAAAGATTCGATCAACAAACATATGGTTAACCAAATGGAAAGTTTTGAGGACTGGATAAATTAGCATATTGCGGGAAACAGAGACACACCAACACATTGTGAAATATATAAGCACCAAAGACCTATGGAATACCAAGAGAAGACTACTCAACATTGTGTCCTAACCCACATGGGAAATGGATCCGAAGGTGAACAGATAATATGCATATATGTAAAAGAACCACATCTTGCACACCCAGAACAAACAAAACATGGTAATCAAATTTGCTGTGATAACAAATAAAAATCAAATTAAGAAAACCAACAAGAAGTAATGAGACATAAACTCATGGGGGTTTTTCCTGGCCCATTCCATTCTAACTTACAGGTTGGAACATTACACCTAGGAAGGCTCTTTTGCCCTAGTAACCAGATTTGGGAATGGAGACATGCCACAGCCTTGTGACTGTCTCCTGCAGAAGCAGCTTTAAACACAGTGTTCAGGGTCTCTTACTGTCCACAAGAATTGCACCTCTGTAAATGACACCTGCCCTCAAAAAAATCCTGGTTTCGAATATCGACGAAACAATTCAAAAGAGGGCAATCTTTCAAGACGACGATTTCAAGAGGCACATTTAACTCACACGCTTCCTTTTTTTCTTTATTTTCCTTTCGTTTAACAAAAAAGGCCGTGGAAAAAGCTCCACGTCAGGAATTACTAAAGACATGCAAATGCAATCTACAAAAACGTTTACGTGACAACAGTCAGAATGATCAGCAGCAGAAAATCTCCAAACAACAAATGCTCAAGGGGTTTTAGACAACTGTATACCCTCTAGCTGCTGCTGGGATGTCAAATGGTAACAGCCAGTAGTGAGAACAGAAAGGAGGTAAAAATTGAGCTACCATATGATCTGGTCGGCCCACTACTGGCTCGATCACCTGAGAAGACCAGAATCGAAAAGACACAGGCTGACAATCCTACACTGCGGCACTATTTACCCTAGCCACGACTTGGAATAACCAAAATGTCCATCAGCCGATGAATGCACGAAAAAGAAGTGGTCCGTGTACACAACGGAGTATTACTCCGATACAATAAATACAGTCAATATAAAAAACAAACATAACTAAGGAGACATAAGCTTTGTGTGTTTATCCGGGCACATTCCACTCTAATTTACAACCGAGGAACACTACTTCCCAGAAGGTACTGTTTCCCTAGTAAGTAGAGTAGGCAATGTAGAAATGCTGCCGCCCTGTGGCCGTTTGCCACAACAGCAGTTTTACAACCTGTGCTAAAAGTCACTTCGTATTCACAAGGACTGCAGGGCTATAAATGACACCTGCCAGCAAAACGTGTTGAGGGAGGTAATGGCAAAATAAATTCAAAATATGCCGCATACTTCAAGAAACTATTTGAATAGGTAAGCTGTACTCACTCTTTAAAAAACAATAAAAAATGCATGGCTATAAGCTCAATATAAGGAATTATTAGACATATGCAAATCCAGCCACAAAATGGTATCAGCTCACACCAGTCAGAATGACCCTCAGCAAAGAAATACAAAGAATACATGTTGAAGAGGCTGTGAGCCAAGGCACTCTCACCTTTAAGTGGCTCGTAAACTGGTAAGTGCCACTAATGAAAAGAGAATGGAGCAGCCTTTAAAAGGTAAACACTGAGATACCATACGATCCCGCAGGCCCACTCCTTGGCCTATAACCTAGGAAGACGGAAATGGAAGGACACATTCAGGCAAAACTGCCCTGCAGCAGTATTACAATCGCCAAGACATGGAAACAACCAAAAAGTCCATCAAGATACGAATGGACAAAGGAGAACTGGCACGTGTACAGATGGAATATGAGCCACGGAAAAAACGTGAAACGAAGCAGTTTGAAGAACCGTAGATGACTCTGGAGGTGATCACACAACTTGAAGTAAGTCACAAAGCGAAAGACACATATCCTATGATATCAATTATAGGTGTTACCTAGAAATGGATAGCAACGAAGATATTTCCACAGATAACAGGAATCACAGATTTATTAAACAAACTTATGCTTAACCAATTGGAAAGTTGTAAAGATTGGATATATTAGGATATTGGGGTCGACAGAGGTATACAAACACACGTGAAATATATAATCACCAAAGACCTACAGAATTCCAAGAGAAGACGACTCAACACTGTGTCATAACCTATCTGGCAAATGGATCCCAAGATGAATACATATATGTCTCGGTGTAAAAAACAAACACATCTTGCGCACCTAGAACAAAGCAAACATTACAATCAAATTTGCTGTCATAAAAGATTATATTAAAAAAATGAACAAGAAATAATGGGGCATAAAATTATGGGCTTTCTTCCTGGCTCATGCCATTCTACCTTCCAACCTTGGAACACAGCTCCCAGGAAGGCTCTGTTGACCTAGTAACCAGATTTGAGAGTGGAGAAATCCTGCAGCATTTTGGCCTGCCTCCAACAGCAGTTTTAAACCCAGTGCAAATGGTCAGTTAAAATTCACCTGAATTGCAGGCCTGTAAATGACACCTGTCCTCAAAAAAAAATTCTGGGGTCGAAAATCGACCAAAAACTTCAAAAGAGGCAACCCTTCAAGAAGACAATTTCAAGAGGCATATTTTACACACATTTTGTCTTTTCTTCGGTTTTTTTTTCTTTAACCAAAGCAAGTGCATGGAAAAAATGCTTAACGTCAGAAATTAATAAAGACACGCAAATCCAATCTATGAAAGCGTTCACCTCACAACAGTCAGAATGATCATCAGCAAAGCAGTCCACAAACAACACATGCTGAACGGGTTTTAGAGAACTCTGTGTACCCTGTAGCTGCTGGTGGGAGGTAAACTGGTAACAGCCAGTAGTTAGAACAGAAAGAACATGCGTTTCAAGGGAAAAATTGAGCTACCATAGGGTCTGGTAGACCCACTGCTGTGCCTATCACCTGAGAAGACCAGAATCCAAAAGACACAGGCTGGCAATCCTACACTGCAGTGATATTTACCACAGCCAAGACTTGGAAGCAACCAAAATGGCCATCAACACATGAATGGACAAAGAAGAAGTGGTCCATGTACACAGTGGAACATGAGCCACGGAAAAGCATCAAACAGTGCTGTCTGCACCACCACAGAAGGACCTAGAGATAATCACACACCTTGAAGTGAGAAAGAAAGCGAAAGAAAGACATCCTATGATATCACTTATACGTGTTACCTAAAAAATGATACCCATGAACTTATTTCGAAGAAAAGGACACTCATGGATTAAGAAATCAAGATTATGTTTAACCAAATGGAAAGGTGGTAAGAATGGATAAATTAGGATATGGGGGTGTCAGACCTATACTACTACATATGAAACCTAGAATCACCAAAGACCTATGGAATACCAAGAGAGGTCCACTCAACACTCTGTAATAACGTCCATGGGAAAGGAGGCAAAGATGAACAGATAGATACATAGATATAATGAACCAGATTCTGTACACCTAGAACATACACAACATCTTTATCTAATTTGCTCTGAGGAAAAAGAAAAATTACATTTAGAAAACAAACAAGAAGGAGCTATAAGCTGTTAGGGGTTCGCCTTGGCACGTTCCACTCTAATTGACAGCCTACTAACACGATTTCCAGGAAGCCTCTGTTGCCCAAATGCCCTGAGTTGTAAATGGAGAAATTGTGCCGCCTTGTGGCCGTTTCCCGCAAGAGCGGCTTTAAACCACGGCTAACGGTCACTTAATACTCACAAGGACTCAGGGCTGTACAGGACACCTGCCCTCAAAAAAATGTTCTGAGGTAGGGAGTGGCCAAAAAGCTTAAAAGAGAGCAAAGTTTTCAAGAAGATCCTATGAGAGGTAAGTTTTACACACCCTTTACAAATAAAAAGGGAAATGGATAAAAGTTCAACATCAGGAATTATTAGACTCATGCCAATCTAATCTATGAAAAGGTTTCAACACACACCACTCGAATGACCATAAGCAAAAAGTCTACAAACAATCAACGCTGAAGAGGTTTTAGAGAACTGTGTACCCTCTAGCTGCTGTTGAGGTGTAAAGGAGTAAGAGCCAACAATGAGAACACAAAGGAACTGTGTTTCAAAGTAAAACTTGAGGTACCATTCAATCCAGCAGGCCCACCGCTGGGCCTTTCACCCGAGCAGACCAGAGTCGAGAAGACACAGGCTGGCAAAGGTGCACTGCAGCAATATGCACAAAAGCCAAGACATGGAAGCAACCAAAATGGCCATCAACAGATGAGTGGACAAAGAAGAAGTGGTCCATGTGCACAGTGGAATATTAGCCGTGGAAAACAGTGAAACACTGCTCTTTGCAGCACCATAGATGATGCTAGAGATAATCACAGAACATGAGGTAAGTCGGAAAGCAAAAGACAAATATCTTATGATATCACTTCTGGGTGGCATCTAACAACTGATACAAATGAACTTATTTCCACAGAGAAAGACACACATTAGAAAACAACTATGGTTATCTAAAACGAAAGGTGGGAGCAATGGGCAAATTAAGGTTAGGGCTGCCGTACGCACACAAATACATATGAAATACATATATATAAGAGACTCACCATATACGAAGGGAGGCCTACTGAACACTCTGTATTCATTTACATGGGAAGAGGATCTGTACATGAACATATATATGTATGTGTGTGTGTGTGTGTGTGTGTGTATATATATATATATATTTTAGAAATGAACCAGAGTGTGTACACCTGGAACAAATAATATTCCAATCATTACCCTGATTAAAAAAATTAAATTATAACAATGAAGAAGATGTCCTGAGACATAAACTTATGCGTTTTTTTCCTGGTACATTCCACTCTAATTTACAACCTAGGAACACGAGTTCCAGGAAAGCTCTGCTGCCCTAGTAACAAGGTTTGGGAAAGGAGAAACGCTGCCACCGTGCGGCCGTTTCCCACAGCAGCAGCATTCAACCCAGTGCTAATGGTCACTAAATATTAACAACGATTGCAAACTTGTAAGTGACACACGCCTTCAAAAAAAATCCTGCAGTCGAAAATCGACCAAAAGTTTCAAAAGAGGGCAAGGTTTCAAGAAGACAATTTCAAGAGGTATATTTTACACGCACTGGTTTTTTTTTCTTTTTAACAGCAACAACAACAACAAAGTCATGGAAAAATGCTCATCATGAGGAAATGTTAAAGATATGCAAATCCAATCTTCAAAAACGTATCAGCTCACACCGGTCAGAATGACCATCAGCAAAAATTCTGCAAACAATAAATGCTGAAGGGGCTGTGGAGAAAGGCGTACCCTCATCTCTAAGTGGGACTAAACTGGGAAGAGCCACTAATGAAAACAGAATGGAGCTGCCTTTAACAGATACCCATCGAGGCACCATAGGATTCAGCAGGCACACTCCCGGGCCTATGACCTAAGAAGACACAATTAGAAAGACACAGGCAGGCAAAACTGCACTGCAACAGTATGACAATAGGCAAGACAGGCAAGCTACCAAAAAGTCCATCCAAAGATGAATGGAAAAGAAGAACCGGTACATGTACAGATGGAATAGTAGCCAAGGAAAAAAATGAAACAATGCCCTTTGCAGCACCATAGATGAGCCTGGAGGTAATCACAACATGAAGTAAGTCAGAAAGCGAAGGACACATATCCTATGATATCACTTAATGGTGTTACCTGAAAATTGAAACCAATGAAGATTTTTCACAGAGCAAGGCAATCAAAGATTCGATCAACAAACATATGGTTAACCAAATGGAAAGGTTTGAGGACTGGATAAATTAGCATATTGCGGGAGACAGAGACACACCAACACATTGTGAAATATATAAGCACCAAAGACCTATGGAATACCAAGAGAAGACTACTCAACATTGTGTCCTAACTCACATGGGAAATGGATCCGAAGGTGAACAGATAATATGCATATATGTAAAAGAACCACATCTTGCACACCCAGAACAAACAAAACATGGTAATCAAATTTGCTGTGATAACAAATAAAAATCAAATTAAGAAAACCAACAAGAAGTAATGAGACATAAACTCATGGGGGTTTTTCCTGGCCCATTCCATTCTAACTTACAGGTTGGAACATTACACCTAGGAAGGCTCTTTTGCCCTAGTAACCAGATTTGGGAATGGAGACATGCCACAGCCTTGTGACTGTCTCCTGCAAAAGCAGCTTTAAACACAGTGTTCAGGGTCTCTTACTATCCACAAGAATTGCACCTCTGTAAATGACACCTGCCCTCAAAAAAATCCTGGTTTCGAATATCGACGAAACAATTCAAAAGAGGGCAATCTTTCAAGACGACGATTTCAAGAGGCACATTTAACTCACACGCTTCCTTTTTTTCTTTATTTTCCTTTCGTTTAACAAAAAAGGCCGTGGAAAAAGCTCCACGTCAGGAATTACTAAAGACATGCAAATGCAATCTACAAAAACGTTTACGTGACAACAGTCAGAATGATCAGCAGCAGAAAATCTCCAAACAACAAATGCTCAAGGGGTTTTAGACAACTGTATACCCTCTAGCTGCTGCTGGGATGTCAAATGGTAACAGCCAGTAGTGAGAACAGAAAGGAGGTAAAAATTGAGCTACCATATGATCTGGTCGGCCCACTACTGGCTCGATCACCTGAGAAGACCAGAATCGAAAAGACACAGGCTGACAATCCTACACTGCGGCACTATTTACCCTAGCCACGACTTGGAACAACCAAAATGTCCATCAACCGATGAATGCACGAAAAAGAAGTGGTCCGTGTACACAACGGAGTATTACTCCGATACAATAAATACAGTCAATATAAAAAACAAACATAACTAAGGAGACATAAGCTTTCTGTGTTTATCCGGGCACATTCCACTCTAATTTACAACCGAGGAACACTACTTCCCAGAAGGTACTGTTTCCCTAGTAACTAGAGTAGGCAATGTAGAAATGCTGCCGCCCTGTGGCCGTTTGCCACAACAGCAGTTTTACAACCTGTGCTAAAAGTCACTTCGTATTCACAAGGACTGCAGGGCTATAAATGACACCTGCCAGCAAAACGTGTTGAGGGAGGTAATGGCAAAATAAATTCAAAATATGCCGCATACTTCAAGAAACTATTTGAATAGGTAAGCTGTACTCACTCTTTAAAAAACAATAAAAAATGCATGGCTATAAGCTCAATATAAGGAATTATTAGACATATGCAAATCCAGCCACAAAATGGTATCAGCTCACACCAGTCAGAATGACCCTCAGCAAAGAAATACAAAGAATACATGTTGAAGAGGCTGTGAGCCAAGGCACTCTCACCTTTAAGTGGCTCGTAAACTGGTAAGTGCCACTAATGAAAAGAGAATGGAGCAGCCTTTAAAAGGTAAACACTGAGATACCATACGATCCCGCAGGCCCACTCCTTGGCCTATAACCTAGGAAGACGGAAATGGAAGGACACATTCAGGCAAAACTGCCCTGCAGCAGTATTACAATCGCCAAGACATGGAAACAACCAAAAAGTCCATCAAGATACGAATGGACAAAGGAGAACTGGCACGTGTACAGATGGAATATGAGCCACGGAAAAAACGTGAAACGAAGCAGTTTGAAGAACCGTAGATGACTCTGGAGGTGATCACACAACTTGAAGTAAGTCACAAAGCGAAAGACACATATCCTATGATATCAATTATAGGTGTTACCTAGAAATGGATAGCAACGAAGATATTTCCACAGATAACAGGAATCACAGATTTATTAAACAAACTTATGCTTAACCAATTGGAAAGTTGTAAAGATTGGATATATTAGGATATTGGGGTCGACAGAGGTATACAAACACACGTGAAATATATAATCACCAAAGACCTACAGAATTCCAAGAGAAGACGACTCAACACTGTGTCATAACCTATCTGGCAAATGGATCCCAAGATGAATACATATATGTCTCGGTGTAAAAAACAAACACATCTTGCGCACCTAGAACAAAGCAAACATTACAATCAAATTTGCTGTCATAAAAGATTATATTAAAAAAATGAACAAGAAATAATGGGGCATAAAATTATGGGCTTTCTTCCTGGCTCATGCCATTCTACCTTCCAACCTTGGAACACAGCTCCCAGGAAGGCTCTGTTGACCTAGTAACCAGATTTGAGAGTGGAGAAATCCTGCAGCATTTTGGCCTGCCTCCAACAGCAGTTTTAAACCCAGTGCAAATGGTCAGTTAAAATTCACCTGAATTGCAGGCCTGTAAATGACACCTGTCCTCAAAAAAAAATTCTGGGGTCGAAAATCGACCAAAAACTTCAAAAGAGGCAACCCTTCAAGAAGACAATTTCAAGAGGCATATTTTACACACATTTTGTCTTTTCTTCGGTTTTTTTTTCTTTAACCAAAGCAAGTGCATGGAAAAAATGCTTAACGTCAGAAATTAATAAAGACACGCAAATCCAATCTATGAAAGCGTTCACCTCACAACAGTCAGAATGATCATCAGCAAAGCAGTCCACAAACAACACATGCTGAACGGGTTTTAGAGAACTCTGTGTACCCTGTAGCTGCTGGTGGGAGGTAAACTGGTAACAGCCAGTAGTTAGAACAGAAAGAACATGCGTTTCAAGGGAAAAATTGAGCTACCATAGGGTCTGGTAGACCCACTGCTGTGCCTATCACCTGAGAAGACCAGAATCCAAAAGACACAGGCTGGCAATCCTACACTGCAGTGATATTTACCACAGCCAAGACTTGGAAGCAACCAAAATGGCCGTCAACACATGAATGGACAAAGAAGAAGTGGTCCATGTACACAGTGGAACATGAGCCACGGAAAAGCATGAAACAGTGCTGTCTGCACCACCACAGAAGGACCTAGAGATAATCACACACCTTGAAGTGAGAAAGAAAGCGAAAGAAAGACATCCTATGATATCACTTATACGTGTTACCTAAAAAATGATACCCATGAACTTATTTCGAAGAAAAGGACACTCATGGATTAAGAAATCAAGATTATGTTTAACCAAATGGAAAGGTGGTAAGAATGGATAAATTAGGATATGGGGGTGTCAGACCTATACTACTACATATGAAACCTAGAATCACCAAAGACCTATGGAATACCAAGAGAGGTCCACTCAACACTCTGTAATAACGTCCATGGGAAAGGAGGCAAAGATGAACAGATAGATACATAGATATAATGAACCAGATTCTGTACACCTAGAACATACACAACATCTTTATCTAATTTGCTCTGAGGAAAAAGAAAAATTACATTTAGAAAACAAACAAGAAGGAGCTATAAGCTGTTAGGGGTTCGCCTTGGCACGTTCCACTCTAATTGACAGCCTACTAACACGATTTCCAGGAAGCCTCTGTTGCCCAAATGCCCTGAGTTGTAAATGGAGAAATTGTGCCGCCTTGTGGCCGTTTCCCGCAAGAGCGGCTTTAAACCACGGCTAACGGTCACTTAATACTCACAAGGACTCAGGGCTGTACAGGACACCTGCCCTCAAAAAAATGTTCTGAGGTAGGGAGTGGCCAAAAAGCTTAAAAGAGAGCAAAGTTTTCAAGAAGATCCTATGAGAGGTAAGTTTTACACACCCTTTACAAATAAAAAGGGAAATGGATAAAAGTTCAACATCAGGAATTATTAGACTCATGCCAATCTAATCTATGAAAAGGTTTCAACACACACCACTCGAATGACCATAAGCAAAAAGTCTACAAACAATCAACGCTGAAGAGGTTTTAGAGAACTGTGTACCCTCTAGCTGCTGTTGAGGTGTAAAGTAGTAAGAGCCAACAATGAGAACACAAAGGAACTGTGTTTCAAAGTAAAACTTGAGGTACCATTCAATCCAGCAGGCCCACCGCTGGGCCTTTCACCCGAGCAGACCAGAGTCGAGAAGACACAGGCTGGCAAAGGTGCACTGCAGCAATATGCACAAAAGCCAAGACATGGAAGCAACCAAAATGGCCATCAACAGATGAGTGGACAAAGAAGAAGTGGTCCATGTGCACAGTGGAATATTAGCCGTGGAAAACAGTGAAACACTGCTCTTTGCAGCACCATAGATGATGCTAGAGATAATCACAGAACATGAGGTAAGTCGGAAAGCAAAAGACAAATATCTTATGATATCAATTCTGGGTGGCATCTAACAACTGATACAAATGAACTTATTTCCACAGAGAAAGACACACATTAGAAAACAACTATGGTTATCTAAAACGAAAGGTGGGAGCAATGGGCAAATTAAGGTTAGGGCTGCCGTACGCACACAAATACATATGAAATACATATATATAAGAGACTCACCATATACGAAGGGAGGCCTACTGAACACTCTGTATTCATTTACATGGGAAGAGGATCTGTACATGAACATATATATGTATGTGTGTGTGTGTGTGTGTGTGTATATATATATATATATATTTTAGAAATGAACCAGAGTGTGTACACCTGGAACAAATAATATTCCAATCATTACCCTGATTAAAAAAATTAAATTATAACAATGAAGAAGATGTCCTGAGACATAAACTTATGCGTTTTTTTCCTGGTACATTCCACTCTAATTTACAACCTAGGAACACGAGTTCCAGGAAAGCTCTGCTGCCCTAGTAACAAGGTTTGGGAAAGGAGAAACGCTGCCACCGTGCGGCCGTTTCCCACAGCAGCAGCATTCAACCCAGTGCTAATGGTCACTAAATATTAACAACGATTGCAAACTTGTAAGTGACACACGCCTTCAAAAAAAATCCTGCAGTCGAAAATCGACCAAAAGTTTCAAAAGAGGGCAAGGTTTCAAGAAGACAATTTCAAGAGGTATATTTTACACGCACTGGTTTTTTTTTCTTTTTAACAGCAACAACAACAACAAAGTCATGGAAAAATGCTCATCATGAGGAAATGTTAAAGATATGCAAATCCAATCTTCAAAAACGTATCAGCTCACACCGGTCAGAATGACCATCAGCAAAAATTCTGCAAACAATAAATGCTGAAGGGGCTGTGGAGAAAGGCGTACCCTCATCTCTAAGTGGGACTAAACTGGGAAGAGCCACTAATGAAAACAGAATGGAGCTGCCTTTAACAGATACCCATTGAGGCACCATAGGATTCAGCAGGCACACTCCCGGGCCTATGACCTAAGAAGACACAATTAGAAAGACACAGGCAGGCAAAACTGCACTGCAACAGTATGACAATAGGCAAGACAGGCAAGCTACCAAAAAGTCCATCCAAAGATGAATGGAAAAGAAGAACTGGTACATGTACAGATGGAATAGTAGCCAAGGAAAAAAATGAAAGAATGCCGTTTGCAGCACCATAGATGAGCCTGGAGGTAATCACAACATGAAGTAAGTCAGAAAGCGAAGGACACATATCCTATGATATCACTTAATGGTGTTACCTGAAAATTGATACCAATGAAGATTTTTCACAGAGCAAGGCAATCAAAGATTCGATCAACAAACATATGGTTAACCAAATGGAAAGTTTTGAGGACTGGATAAATTAGCATATTGCGGGAAACAGAGACACACCAACACATTGTGAAATATATAAGCACCAAAGACCTATGGAATACCAAGAGAAGACTACTCAACATTGTGTCCTAACCCACATGGGAAATGGATCCGAAGGTGAACAGATAATATGCATATATGTAAAAGAACCACATCTTGCACACCCAGAACAAACAAAACATGGTAATCAAATTTGCTGTGATAACAAATAAAAATCAAATTAAGAAAACCAACAAGAAGTAATGAGACATAAACTCATGGGGGTTTTTCCTGGCCCATTCCATTCTAACTTACAGGTTGGAACATTACACCTAGGAAGGCTCTTTTGCCCTAGTAACCAGATTTGGGAATGGAGACATGCCACAGCCTTGTGACTGTCTCCTGCAGAAGCAGCTTTAAACACAGTGTTCAGGGTCTCTTACTGTCCACAAGAATTGCACCTCTGTAAATGACACCTGCCCTCAAAAAAATCCTGGTTTCGAATATCGACGAAACAATTCAAAAGAGGGCAATCTTTCAAGACGACGATTTCAAGAGGCACATTTAACTCACACGCTTCCTTTTTTTCTTTATTTTCCTTTCGTTTAACAAAAAAGGCCGTGGAAAAAGCTCCACGTCAGGAATTACTAAAGACATGCAAATGCAATCTACAAAAACGTTTACGTGACAACAGTCAGAATGATCAGCAGCAGAAAATCTCCAAACAACAAATGCTCAAGGGGTTTTAGACAACTGTATACCCTCTAGCTGCTGCTGGGATGTCAAATGGTAACAGCCAGTAGTGAGAACAGAAAGGAGGTAAAAATTGAGCTACCATATGATCTGGTCGGCCCACTACTGGCTCGATCACCTGAGAAGACCAGAATCGAAAAGACACAGGCTGACAATCCTACACTGCGGCACTATTTACCCTAGCCACGACTTGGAATAACCAAAATGTCCATCAGCCGATGAATGCACGAAAAAGAAGTGGTCCGTGTACACAACGGAGTATTACTCCGATACAATAAATACAGTCAATATAAAAAACAAACATAACTAAGGAGACATAAGCTTTGTGTGTTTATCCGGGCACATTCCACTCTAATTTACAACCGAGGAACACTACTTCCCAGAAGGTACTGTTTCCCTAGTAAGTAGAGTAGGCAATGTAGAAATGCTGCCGCCCTGTGGCCGTTTGCCGCAACAGCAGTTTTACAACCTGTGCTAAAGGTCACTTCGTATTCACAAGGACTGCAGGGCTATAAGTGACACCTGCCAGCAAAATGTGTTGAGGGAGGTAATGGCAAAATAAATTCAAAATATGCCGCATACTTCAAGAAACTATTTGAATAGGTAAGCTGTACTCACTCTTTAAAAAACAATAAAAAATGCATGGCTATAAGCTCAATATAAGGAATTATTAGACATATGCAAATCCAGCCACAAAATGGTATCAGCTCACACCAGTCAGAATGACCCTCAGCAAATAAATACAAAGAATACATGCTGAAGAGGTTGTGAGCCAAGGCACTCTCACCTTTAAGTGGCTCGTAAACTGGTTAAGTGCCACTAATGAAAAGAGAATGGAGCAGCCTTTAAAAGGTAAACACTGAGATACCATACGATCCCGCAGGCCCACTCCTTGGCCTATAACCTAGGAAGACGGAAATGGAAGGACACATTCAGGCAAAACTGCCCTGCAGCAGTATTACAATCGCCAAGACATGGAAACAACCAAAAAGTCCATCAAGATACGAATGGACAAAGGAGAACTGGCACGTGTACAGATGGAATATGAGCCACGGAAAAAACGTGAAACGAAGCAGTTTGAAGAACCGTAGATGACTCTGGAGGTGATCACACAACTTGAAGTAAGTCACAAAGCGAAAGACACATATCCTATGATATCAATTATAGGTGTTACCTAGAAATGGATAGCAACGAAGATATTTCCACAGATAACAGGAATCACAGATTTATTAAACAAACTTATGCTTAACCAATTGGAAAGTTGTAAAGATTGGATATATTAGGATATTGGGGTCGACAGAGGTATACAAACACACGTGAAATATATAATCACCAAAGACCTACAGAATTCCAAGAGAAGACGACTCAACACTGTGTCATAACCTATCTGGCAAATGGATCCCAAGATGAATACATATATGTCTCGGTGTAAAAAACAAACACATCTTGCGCACCTAGAACAAAGCAAACATTACAATCAAATTTGCTGTCATAAAAGATTATATTAAAAAAATGAACAAGAAATAATGGGGCATAAAATTATGGGCTTTCTTCCTGGCTCATGCCATTCTACCTTCCAACCTTGGAACACAGCTCCCAGGAAGGCTCTGTTGACCTAGTAACCAGATTTGAGAGTGGAGAAATCCTGCAGCATTTTGGCCTGCCTCCAACAGCAGTTTTAAACCCAGTGCAAATGGTCAGTTAAAATTCACCTGAATTGCAGGCCTGTAAATGACACCTGTCCTCAAAAAAAAATTCTGGGGTCGAAAATCGACCAAAAACTTCAAAAGAGGCAACCCTTCAAGAAGACAATTTCAAGAGGCATATTTTACACACATTTTGTCTTTTCTTTGGTTTTTTTTTCTTTAACCAAAGCAAGTGCATGGAAAAAATGCTTAACGTCAGAAATTAATAAAGACACGCAAATCCAATCTATGAAAGCGTTCACCTCACAACAGTCAGAATGATCATCAGCAAAGCAGTCCACAAACAACACATGCTGAACGGGTTTTAGAGAACTCTGTGTACCCTGTAGCTGCTGGTGGGAGGTAAACTGGTAACAGCCAGTAGTTAGAACAGAAAGAACATGCGTTTCAAGGGAAAAATTGAGCTACCATAGGGTCTGGTAGACCCACTGCTGTGCCTATCACCTGAGAAGACCAGAATCCAAAAGACACAGGCTGGCAATCCTACACTGCAGTGATATTTACCACAGCCAAGACTGGGAAGCAACCAAAATGGCCGTCAACAGATGAATGGACAAAGAAGAAGTGGTCCATGTACACAGTGGAACATGAGCCACGGAAAAGCATCAAACAGTGCTGTCTGCACCACCATAGAAGGACCTAGAGATAATCACACACCTTGAAGTGAGAAAGAAAGCGAAAGAAAGACATCCTATGATATCACTTATACGTGTTACCTAAAAAATGATACCCATGAACTTATTTCGAAGAAAAGGACACTCATGGATTAAGAAATCAAGATTATGTTTAACCAAATGGAAAGGTGGTAAGAATGGATAAATTAGGATATGGGGGTGTCAGACCTATACTACTACATATGAAACCTAGAATCACCAAAGACCTATGGAATACCAAGAGAGGTCCACTCAACACTCTGTAATAACGTCCATGGGAAAGGAGGCAAAGATGAACAGATAGATACATAGATATAATGAACCAGATTCTGTACACCTAGAACATACACAACATCTTTATCTAATTTGCTCTGAGGAAAAAGAAAAATTACATTTAGAAAACAAACAAGAAGGAGATATAAGCTGTTAGGGGTTCGCCTTGGCACGTTCCACTCTAATTGACAGCCTACTAACACGATTTCCAGGAAGCCTCTGTTGCCCAAATGCCCTGAGTTGTAAATGGAGAAATTGTGCCGCCTTGTGGCCGTTTCCCGCAAGAGCGGCTTTAAACCACGGCTAACGGTCACTTAATACTCACAAGGACTCAGGGCTGTACAGGACACCTGCCCTCAAAAAAATGTTCTGAGGTAGGGAGTGGCCAAAAAGCTTAAAAGAGAGCAAAGTTTTCAAGAAGATCCTATGAGAGGTAAGTTTTACACACCCTTTACAAATAAAAAGGGAAATGGATAAAAGTTCAACATCAGGAATTATTAGACTCATGCCAATCTAATCTATGAAAAGGTTTCAACACACACCACTCGAATGACCATAAGCAAAAAGTCTACAAACAATCAACGCTGAAGAGGTTTTAGAGAACTGTGTACCCTCTAGCTGCTGTTGAGGTGTAAAGTAGTAAGAGCCAACAATGAGAACACAAAGGAACTGTGTTTCAAAGTAAAACTTGAGGTACCATTCAATCCAGCAGGCCCACCGCTGGGCCTTTCACCCGAGCAGACCAGAGTCGAGAAGACACAGGCTGGCAAAGGTGCACTGCAGCAATATGCACAAAAGCCAAGACATGGAAGCAACCAAACTGGCCATCAACAGATGAGTGGACAAAGAAGAAGTGGTCCATGTGCACAGTGGAATATTAGCCGTGGAAAACAGTGAAACACTGCTCTTTGCAGCACCATAGATGATGCTAGAGATAATCACAGAACATGAGGTAAGTCGGAAAGCAAAAGACAAATATCTTATGATATCACTTCTGGGTGGCATCTAACAACTGATACAAATGAACTTATTTCCACAGAGAAAGACACACATTAGAAAACAACTATGGTTATCTAAAACGAAAGGTGGGAGCAATGGGCAAATTAAGGTTAGGGCTGCCGTACGCACACAAATACATATGAAATACATATATATAAGAGACTCACCATATACGAAGGGAGGCCTACTGAACACTCTGTATTCATTTACATGGGAAGAGGATCTGTACATGAACATATATATGTATGTGTGTGTGTGTGTGTGTGTGTATATATATATATATATATTTTAGAAATGAACCAGAGTGTGTACACCTGGAACAAATAATATTCCAATCATTACCCTGATTAAAAAAATTAAATTATAACAATGAAGAAGATGTCCTGAGACATAAACTTATGCGTTTTTTTCCTGGTACATTCCACTCTAATTTACAACCTAGGAACACGAGTTCCAGGAAAGCTCTGCTGCCCTAGTAACAAGGTTTGGGAAAGGAGAAACGCTGCCACCGTGCGGCCGTTTCCCACAGCAGCAGCATTCAACCCAGTGCTAATGGTCACTAAATATTAACAACGATTGCAAACTTGTAAGTGACACACGCCTTCAAAAAAAATCCTGCAGTCGAAAATCGACCAAAAGTTTCAAAAGAGGGCAAGGTTTCAAGAAGACAATTTCAAGAGGTATATTTTACACGCACTGGTTTTTTTTTCTTTTTAACAGCAACAACAACAACAAAGTCATGGAAAAATGCTCATCATGAGGAAATGTTAAAGATATGCAAATCCAATCTTCAAAAACGTATCAGCTCACACCGGTCAGAATGACCATCAGCAAAAATTCTGCAAACAATAAATGCTGAAGGGGCTGTGGAGAAAGGCGTACCCTCATCTCTAAGTGGGACTAAACTGGGAAGAGCCACTAATGAAAACAGAATGGAGCTGCCTTTAACAGATACCCATTGAGGCACCATAGGATTCAGCAGGCACACTCCCGGGCCTATGACCTAAGAAGACACAATTAGAAAGACACAGGCAGGCAAAACTGCACTGCAACAGTATGACAATAGGCAAGACAGGCAAGCTACCAAAAAGTCCATCCAAAGATGAATGGAAAAGAAGAACTGGTACATGTACAGATGGAATAGTAGCCAAGGAAAAAAATGAAAGAATGCCGTTTGCAGCACCATAGATGAGCCTGGAGGTAATCACAACATGAAGTAAGTCAGAAAGCGAAGGACACATATCCTATGATATCACTTAATGGTGTTACCTGAAAATTGATACCAATGAAGATTTTTCACAGAGCAAGGCAATCAAAGATTCGATCAACAAACATATGGTTAACCAAATGGAAAGTTTTGAGGACTGGATAAATTAGCATATTGCGGGAAACAGAGACACACCAACACATTGTGAAATATATAAGCACCAAAGACCTATGGAATACCAAGAGAAGACTACTCAACATTGTGTCCTAACCCACATGGGAAATGGATCCGAAGGTGAACAGATAATATGCATATATGTAAAAGAACCACATCTTGCACACCCAGAACAAACAAAACATGGTAATCAAATTTGCTGTGATAACAAATAAAAATCAAATTAAGAAAACCAACAAGAAGTAATGAGACATAAACTCATGGGGGTTTTTCCTGGCCCATTCCATTCTAACTTACAGGTTGGAACATTACACCTAGGAAGGCTCTTTTGCCCTAGTAACCAGATTTGGGAATGGAGACATGCCACAGCCTTGTGACTGTCTCCTGCAGAAGCAGCTTTAAACACAGTGTTCAGGGTCTCTTACTGTCCACAAGAATTGCACCTCTGTAAATGACACCTGCCCTCAAAAAAATCCTGGTTTCGAATATCGACGAAACAATTCAAAAGAGGGCAATCTTTCAAGACGACGATTTCAAGAGGCACATTTAACTCACACGCTTCCTTTTTTTCTTTATTTTCCTTTCGTTTAACAAAAAAGGCCGTGGAAAAAGCTCCACGTCAGGAATTACTAAAGACATGCAAATGCAATCTACAAAAACGTTTACGTGACAACAGTCAGAATGATCAGCAGCAGAAAATCTCCAAACAACAAATGCTCAAGGGGTTTTAGACAACTGTATACCCTCTAGCTGCTGCTGGGATGTCAAATGGTAACAGCCAGTAGTGAGAACAGAAAGGAGGTAAAAATTGAGCTACCATATGATCTGGTCGGCCCACTACTGGCTCGATCACCTGAGAAGACCAGAATCGAAAAGACACAGGCTGACAATCCTACACTGCGGCACTATTTACCCTAGCCACGACTTGGAATAACCAAAATGTCCATCAGCCGATGAATGCACGAAAAAGAAGTGGTCCGTGTACACAACGGAGTATTACTCCGATACAATAAATACAGTCAATATAAAAAACAAACATAACTAAGGAGACATAAGCTTTCTGTGTTTATCCGGGCACATTCCACTCTAATTTACAACCGAGGAACACTACTTCCCAGAAGGTACTGTTTCCCTAGTAACTAGAGTAGGCAATGTAGAAATGCTGCCGCCCTGTGGCCGTTTGCCGCAACAGCAGTTTTACAACCTGTGCTAAAGGTCACTTCGTATTCACAAGGACTGCAGGGCTATAAGTGACACCTGCCAGCAAAATGTGTTGAGGGAGGTAATGGCAAAATAAATTCAAAATATGCCGCATACTTCAAGAAACTATTTGAATAGGTAAGCTGTACTCACTCTTTAAAAAACAATAAAAAATGCATGGCTATAAGCTCAATATAAGGAATTATTAGACATATGCAAATCCAGCCACAAAATGGTATCAGCTCACACCAGTCAGAATGACCCTCAGCAAATAAATACAAAGAATACATGCTGAAGAGGTTGTGAGCCAAGGCACTCTCACCTTTAAGTGGCTCGTAAACTGGTTAAGTGCCACTAATGAAAAGAGAATGGAGCAGCCTTTAAAAGGTAAACACTGAGATACCATACGATCCCGCAGGCCCACTCCTTGGCCTATAACCTAGGAAGACGGAAATGGAAGGACACATTCAGGCAAAACTGCCCTGCAGCAGTATTACAATCGCCAAGACATGGAAACAACCAAAAAGTCCATCAAGATACGAATGGACAAAGGAGAACTGGCACGTGTACAGATGGAATATGAGCCACGGAAAAAACGTGAAACGAAGCAGTTTGAAGAACCGTAGATGACTCTGGAGGTGATCACACAACTTGAAGTAAGTCACAAAGCGAAAGACACATATCCTATGATATCAATTATAGGTGTTACCTAGAAATGGATAGCAACGAAGATATTTCCACAGATAACAGGAATCACAGATTTATTAAACAAACTTATGCTTAACCAATTGGAAAGTTGTAAAGATTGGATATATTAGGATATTGGGGTCGACAGAGGTATACAAACACACGTGAAATATATAATCACCAAAGACCTACAGAATTCCAAGAGAAGACGACTCAACACTGTGTCATAACCTATCTGGCAAATGGATCCCAAGATGAATACATATATGTCTCGGTGTAAAAAACAAACACATCTTGCGCACCTAGAACAAAGCAAACATTACAATCAAATTTGCTGTCATAAAAGATTATATTAAAAAAATGAACAAGAAATAATGGGGCATAAAATTATGGGCTTTCTTCCTGGCTCATGCCATTCTACCTTCCAACCTTGGAACACAGCTCCCAGGAAGGCTCTGTTGACCTAGTAACCAGATTTGAGAGTGGAGAAATCCTGCAACATTTTGGCCTGCCTCCAACAGCAGTTTTAAACCCAGTGCAAATGGTCAGTTAAAATTCACCTGAATTGCAGGCCTGTAAATGACACCTGTCCTCAAAAAAAAATTCTGGGGTCGAAAATCGACCAAAAACTTCAAAAGAGGCAACCCTTCAAGAAGACAATTTCAAGAGGCATATTTTACACACATTTTGTCTTTTCTTTGGTTTTTTTTTCTTTAACCAAAGCAAGTGCATGGAAAAAATGCTTAACGTCAGAAATTAATAAAGACACGCAAATCCAATCTATGAAAGCGTTCACCTCACAACAGTCAGAATGATCATCAGCAAAGCAGTCCACAAACAACACATGCTGAACGGGTTTTAGAGAACTCTGTGTACCCTGTAGCTGCTGGTGGGAGGTAAACTGGTAACAGCCAGTAGTTAGAACAGAAAGAACATGCGTTTCAAGGGAAAAATTGAGCTACCATAGGGTCTGGTAGACCCACTGCTGTGCCTATCACCTGAGAAGACCAGAATCCAAAAGACACAGGCTGGCAATCCTACACTGCAGTGATATTTACCACAGCCAAGACTGGGAAGCAACCAAAATGGCCGTCAACAGATGAATGGACAAAGAAGAAGTGGTCCATGTACACAGTGGAACATGAGCCACGGAAAAGCATCAAACAGTGCTGTCTGCACCACCAAAGAAGGACCTAGAGATAATCACACACCTTGAAGTGAGAAAGAAAGCGAAAGAAAGACATCCTATGATATCACTTATACGTGTTACCTAAAAAATGATACCCATGAACTTATTTCGAAGAAAAGGACACTCATGGATTAAGAAATCAAGATTATGTTTAACCAAATGGAAAGGTGGTAAGAATGGATAAATTAGGATATGGGGGTGTCAGACCTATACTACTACATATGAAACCTAGAATCACCAAAGACCTATGGAATACCAAGAGAGGTCCACTCAACACTCTGTAATAACGTCCATGGGAAAGGAGGCAAAGATGAACAGATAGATACATAGATATAATGAACCAGATTCTGTACACCTAGAACATACACAACATCTTTATCTAATTTGCTCTGAGGAAAAAGAAAAATTACATTTAGAAAACAAACAAGAAGGAGCTATAAGCTGTTAGGGGTTCGCCTTGGCACGTTCCACTCTAATTGACAGCCTACTAACACGATTTCCAGGAAGCCTCTGTTGCCCAAATGCCCTGAGTTGTAAATGGAGAAATTGTGCCGCCTTGTGGCCGTTTCCCGCAAGAGCGGCTTTAAACCACGGCTAACGGTCACTTAATACTCACAAGGACTCAGGGCTGTACAGGACACCTGCCCTCAAAAAAATGTTCTGAGGTAGGGAGTGGCCAAAAAGCTTAAAAGAGAGCAAAGTTTTCAAGAAGATCCTATGAGAGGTAAGTTTTACACACCCTTTACAAATAAAAAGGGAAATGGATAAAAGTTCAACATCAGGAATTATTAGACTCATGCCAATCTAATCTATGAAAAGGTTTCAACACACACCACTCGAATGACCATAAGCAAAAAGTCTACAAACAATCAACGCTGAAGAGGTTTTAGAGAACTGTGTACCCTCTAGCTGCTGTTGAGGTGTAAAGGAGTAAGAGCCAACAATGAGAACACAAAGGAACTGTGTTTCAAAGTAAAACTTGAGGTACCATTCAATCCAGCAGGCCCACCGCTGGGCCTTTCACCCGAGCAGACCAGAGTCGAGAAGACACAGGCTGGCAAAGGTGCACTGCAGCAATATGCACAAAAGCCAAGACATGGAAGCAACCAAACTGGCCATCAACAGATGAGTGGACAAAGAAGAAGTGGTCCATGTGCACAGTGGAATATTAGCCGTGGAAAACAGTGAAACACTGCTCTTTGCAGCACCATAGATGATGCTAGAGATAATCACAGAACATGAGGTAAGTCGGAAAGCAAAAGACAAATATCTTATGATATCACTTCTGGGTGGCATCTAACAACTGATACAAATGAACTTATTTCCACAGAGAAAGACACACATTAGAAAACAACTATGGTTATCTAAAACGAAAGGTGGGAGCAATGGGCAAATTAAGGTTAGGGCTGCCGTACGCACACAAATACATATGAAATACATATATATAAGAGACTCACCATATACGAAGGGAGGCCTACTGAACACTCTGTATTCATTTACATGGGAAGAGGATCTGTACATGAATATATATATGTATGTGTGTGTGTGTGTGTGTGTGTGTATATATATATATATATATATTTTAGAAATGAACCAGAGTGTGTACACCTAGAACAAATAATATTCTAATCATTACCCTGATTAAAAAAATTAAATTATAACAATGAAGAAGATGTCCTGAGACATAAACTTATACGTTTTTTGCCTGGCACATTCCACTCTAATTTACAACCTAGGAACACGAGTTCCAGGAAGGCTGTGCTGCTCTAGTAACAAGGTTTGGGAAAGGAGAAACGCTGCCGCCGTGCGGCCGTTTCCCACAGCAGCAGCATTCAACCCATGCTAATGGTCACTAAATATTAACAACGATTGCAAACTTGTAAGTGACACACGCCTTCAAAAAAAATCCTGCAGTCGAAAATCGACCAAAAGTTTCAAAAGAGGGCAAGGTTTCAAGAAGACAATTTCAAGAGGTATATTTTACACGCACTGGTTTTTTTTTCTTTTTAACAGCAACAACAACAACAAAGTCATGGAAAAATGCTCATCATGAGGAAATGTTAAAGATATGCAAATCCAATCTTCAAAAACGTATCAGCTCACACCGGCCAGAATGACCATCAGCAAAAATTCTGCAAACAATAAATGCTGAAGGGGCTGTGGAGAAAGGCGTACCCTCATCTCTAAGTGGGACTAAACTGGGAAGAGCCACTAATGAAAACAGAATGGAGCTGCCTTTAACAGATACCCATTGAGGCACCATAGGATTCAGCAGGCACACTCCCGGGCCTATGACCTAAGAAGACACAATTAGAAAGACACAGGCAGGCAAAACTGCACTGCAACAGTATGACAATAGGCAAGACAGGCAAGCTACCAAAAAGTCCATCCAAAGATGAATGGAAAAGAAGAACCGGTACATGTACAGATGGAATAGTAGCCAAGGAAAAAAATGAAACAATGCCCTTTGCAGCACCATAGATGAGCCTGGAGGTAATCACAACATGAAGTAAGTCAGAAAGCGAAGGACACATATCCTATGATATCACTTAATGGTGTTACCTGAAAATTGATACCAATGAAGATTTTTCACAGAGCAAGGCAATCAAAGATTCGATCAACAAACATATGGTTAACCAAATGGAAAGTTTTGAGGACTGGATAAATTAGCATATTGCGGGAAACAGAGACACACCAACACATTGTGAAATATATAAGCACCAAAGACCTATGGAATACCAAGAGAAGACTACTCAACATTGTGTCCTAACCCACATGGGAAATGGATCCGAAGGTGAACAGATAATATGCATATATGTAAAAGAACCACATCTTGCACACCCAGAACAAACAAAACATGGTAATCAAATTTGCTGTGATAACAAATAAAAATCAAATTAAGAAAACCAACAAGAAGTAATGAGACATAAACTCATGGGGGTTTTTCCTGGCCCATTCCATTCTAACTTACAGGTTGGAACATTACACCTAGGAAGGCTCTTTTGCCCTAGTAACCAGATTTGGGAATGGAGACATGCCACAGCCTTGTGACTGTCTCCTGCAGAAGCAGCTTTAAACACAGTGTTCAGGGTCTCTTACTGTCCACAAGAATTGCACCTCTGTAAATGACACCTGCCCTCAAAAAAATCCTGGTTTCGAATATCGACGAAACAATTCAAAAGAGGGCAATCTTTCAAGACGACGATTTCAAGAGGCACATTTAACTCACACGCTTCCTTTTTTTCTTTATTTTCCTTTCGTTTAACAAAAAAGGCCGTGGAAAAAGCTCCACGTCAGGAATTACTAAAGACATGCAAATGCAATCTACAAAAACGTTTACGTGACAACAGTCAGAATGATCAGCAGCAGAAAATCTCCAAACAACAAATGCTCAAGGGGTTTTAGACAACTGTATACCCTCTAGCTGCTGCTGGGATGTCAAATGGTAACAGCCAGTAGTGAGAACAGAAAGGAGGTAAAAATTGAGCTACCATATGATCTGGTCGGCCCACTACTGGCTCGATCACCTGAGAAGACCAGAATCGAAAAGACACAGGCTGACAATCCTACACTGCGGCACTATTTACCCTAGCCACGACTTGGAACAACCAAAATGTCCATCAACCGATGAATGCACGAAAAAGAAGTGGTCCGTGTACACAACGGAGTATTACTCCGATACAATAAATACAGTCAATATAAAAAACAAACATAACTAAGGAGACATAAGCTTTGTGTGTTTATCCGGGCACATTCCACTCTAATTTACAACCGAGGAACACTACTTCCCAGAAGGTACTGTTTCCCTAGTAACTAGAGTAGGCAATGTAGAAATGCTGCCGCCCTGTGGCCGTTTGCCGCAACAGCAGTTTTACAACCTGTGCTAAAGGTCACTTCGTATTCACAAGGACTGCAGGGCTATAAGTGACACCTGCCAGCAAAATGTGTTGAGGGAGGTAATGGCAAAATAAATTCAAAATATGCCGCATACTTCAAGAAACTATTTGAATAGGTAAGCTGTACTCACTCTTTAAAAAACAATAAAAAATGCATGGCTATAAGCTCAATATAAGGAATTATTAGACATATGCAAATCCAGCCACAAAATGGTATCAGCTCACACCAGTCAGAATGACCCTCAGCAAATAAATACAAAGAATACATGCTGAAGAGGTTGTGAGCCAAGGCACTCTCACCTTTAAGTGGCTCGTAAACTGGTTAAGTGCCACTAATGAAAAGAGAATGGAGCAGCCTTTAAAAGGTAAACACTGAGATACCATACGATCCCGCGGGCCCACTCCTTGGCCTATAACCTAGGAAGACGGAAATGGAAGGACACATTCAGGCAAAACTGCCCTGCAGCAGTATTACAATCGCCAAGACATGGAAACAACCAAAAAGTCCATCAAGATACGAATGGACAAAGGAGAACTGGCACGTGTACAGATGGAATATGAGCCACGGAAAAAACGTGAAACGAAGCAGTTTGAAGAACCGTAGATGACTCTGGAGGTGATCACACAACTTGAAGTAAGTCACAAAGCGAAAGACACATATCCTATGATATCAATTATAGGTGTTACCTAGAAATGGATAGCAACGAAGATATTTCCACAGATAACAGGAATCACAGATTTATTAAACAAACTTATGCTTAACCAATTGGAAAGTTGTAAAGATTGGATATATTAGGATATTGGGGTCGACAGAGGTATACAAACACACGTGAAATATATAATCACCAAAGACCTACAGAATTCCAAGAGAAGACGACTCAACACTGTGTCATAACCTATCTGGCAAATGGATCCCAAGATGAATACATATATGTCTCGGTGTAAAAAACAAACACATCTTGCGCACCTAGAACAAAGCAAACATTACAATCAAATTTGCTGTCATAAAAGATTATATTAAAAAAATGAACAAGAAATAATGGGGCATAAAATTATGGGCTTTCTTCCTGGCTCATGCCATTCTACCTTCCAACCTTGGAACACAGCTCCCAGGAAGGCTCTGTTGACCTAGTAACCAGATTTGAGAGTGGAGAAATCCTGCAACATTTTGGCCTGCCTCCAACAGCAGTTTTAAACCCAGTGCAAATGGTCAGTTAAAATTCACCTGAATTGCAGGCCTGTAAATGACACCTGTCCTCAAAAAAAAATTCTGGGGTCGAAAATCGACCAAAAACTTCAAAAGAGGCAACCCTTCAAGAAGACAATTTCAAGAGGCATATTTTACACACATTTTGTCTTTTCTTTGGTTTTTTTTTCTTTAACCAAAGCAAGTGCATGGAAAAAATGCTTAACGTCAGAAATTAATAAAGACACGCAAATCCAATCTATGAAAGCGTTCACCTCACAACAGTCAGAATGATCATCAGCAAAGCAGTCCACAAACAACACATGCTGAACGGGTTTTAGAGAACTCTGTGTACCCTGTAGCTGCTGGTGGGAGGTAAACTGGTAACAGCCAGTAGTTAGAACAGAAAGAACATGCGTTTCAAGGGAAAAATTGAGCTACCATAGGGTCTGGTAGACCCACTGCTGTGCCTATCACCTGAGAAGACCAGAATCCAAAAGACACAGGCTGGCAATCCTACACTGCAGTGATATTTACCACAGCCAAGACTGGGAAGCAACCAAAATGGCCGTCAACAGATGAATGGACAAAGAAGAAGTGGTCCATGTACACAGTGGAACATGAGCCACGGAAAAGCATCAAACAGTGCTGTCTGCACCACCAAAGAAGGACCTAGAGATAATCACACACCTTGAAGTGAGAAAGAAAGCGAAAGAAAGACATCCTATGATATCACTTATACGTGTTACCTAAAAAATGATACCCATGAACTTATTTCGAAGAAAAGGACACTCATGGATTAAGAAATCAAGATTATGTTTAACCAAATGGAAAGGTGGTAAGAATGGATAAATTAGGATATGGGGGTGTCAGACCTATACTACTACATATGAAACCTAGAATCACCAAAGACCTATGGAATACCAAGAGAGGTCCACTCAACACTCTGTAATAACGTCCATGGGAAAGGAGGCAAAGATGAACAGATAGATACATAGATATAATGAACCAGATTCTGTACACCTAGAACATACACAACATCTTTATCTAATTTGCTCTGAGGAAAAAGAAAAATTACATTTAGAAAACAAACAAGAAGGAGCTATAAGCTGTTAGGGGTTCGCCTTGGCACGTTCCACTCTAATTGACAGCCTACTAACACGATTTCCAGGAAGCCTCTGTTGCCCAAATGCCCTGAGTTGTAAATGGAGAAATTGTGCCGCCTTGTGGCCGTTTCCCGCAAGAGCGGCTTTAAACCACGGCTAACGGTCACTTAATACTCACAAGGACTCAGGGCTGTACAGGACACCTGCCCTCAAAAAAATGTTCTGAGGTAGGGAGTGGCCAAAAAGCTTAAAAGAGAGCAAAGTTTTCAAGAAGATCCTATGAGAGGTAAGTTTTACACACCCTTTACAAATAAAAAGGGAAATGGATAAAAGTTCAACATCAGGAATTATTAGACTCATGCCAATCTAATCTATGAAAAGGTTTCAACACACACCACTCGAATGACCATAAGCAAAAAGTCTACAAACAATCAACGCTGAAGAGGTTTTAGAGAACTGTGTACCCTCTAGCTGCTGTTGAGGTGTAAAGGAGTAAGAGCCAACAATGAGAACACAAAGGAACTGTGTTTCAAAGTAAAACTTGAGGTACCATTCAATCCAGCAGGCCCACCGCTGGGCCTTTCACCCGAGCAGACCAGAGTCGAGAAGACACAGGCTGGCAAAGGTGCACTGCAGCAATATGCACAAAAGCCAAGACATGGAAGCAACCAAAATGGCCATCAACAGATGAGTGGACAAAGAAGAAGTGGTCCATGTGCACAGTGGAATATTAGCCGTGGAAAACAGTGAAACACTGCTCTTTGCAGCACCATAGATGATGCTAGAGATAATCACAGAACATGAGGTAAGTCGGAAAGCAAAAGACAAATATCTTATGATATCACTTCTGGGTGGCATCTAACAACTGATACAAATGAACTTATTTCCACAGAGAAAGACACACATTAGAAAACAACTATGGTTATCTAAAACGAAAGGTGGGAGCAATGGGCAAATTAAGGTTAGGGCTGCCGTACGCACACAAATACATATGAAATACATATATATAAGAGACTCACCATATACGAAGGGAGGCCTACTGAACACTCTGTATTCATTTACATGGGAAGAGGATCTGTACATGAATATATATATGTATGTGTGTGTGTGTGTGTGTGTGTGTATATATATATATATATATATTTTAGAAATGAACCAGAGTGTGTACACCTAGAACAAATAATATTCTAATCATTACCCTGATTAAAAAAATTAAATTATAACAATGAAGAAGATGTCCTGAGACATAAACTTATACGTTTTTTGCCTGGCACATTCCACTCTAATTTACAACCTAAGAACACGAGTTCCAGGAAGGCTGTGCTGCTCTAGTAACAAGGTTTGGGAAAGGAGAAACGCTGCCGCCGTGCGGCCGTTTCCCACAGCAGCAGCATTCAACCCATGCTAATGGTCACTAAATATTAACAACGATTGCAAACTTGTAAGTGACACACGCCTTCAAAAAAAATCCTGCAGTCGAAAATCGACCAAAAGTTTCAAAAGAGGGCAAGGTTTCAAGAAGACAATTTCAAGAGGTATATTTTACACGCACTGGTTTTTTTTTCTTTTTAACAGCAACAACAACAACAAAGTCATGGAAAAATGCTCATCATGAGGAAATGTTAAAGATATGCAAATCCAATCTTCAAAAACGTATCAGCTCACACCGGCCAGAATGACCATCAGCAAAAATTCTGCAAACAATAAATGCTGAAGGGGCTGTGGAGAAAGGCGTACCCTCATCTCTAAGTGGGACTAAACTGGGAAGAGCCACTAATGAAAACAGAATGGAGCTGCCTTTAACAGATACCCATTGAGGCACCATAGGATTCAGCAGGCACACTCCCGGGCCTATGACCTAAGAAGACACAATTAGAAAGACACAGGCAGGCAAAACTGCACTGCAACAGTATGACAATAGGCAAGACAGGCAAGCTACCAAAAAGTCCATCCAAAGATGAATGGAAAAGAAGAACCGGTACATGTACAGATGGAATAGTAGCCAAGGAAAAAAATGAAACAATGCCCTTTGCAGCACCATAGATGAGCCTGGAGGTAATCACAACATGAAGTAAGTCAGAAAGCGAAGGACACATATCCTATGATATCACTTAATGGTGTTACCTGAAAATTGAAACCAATGAAGATTTTTCACAGAGCAAGGCAATCAAAGATTCGATCAACAAACATATGGTTAACCAAATGGAAAGGTTTGAGGACTGGATAAATTAGCATATTGCGGGAGACAGAGACACACCAACACATTGTGAAATATATAAGCACCAAAGACCTATGGAATACCAAGAGAAGACTACTCAACATTGTGTCCTAACTCACATGGGAAATGGATCCGAAGGTGAACAGATAATATGCATATATGTAAAAGAACCACATCTTGCACACCCAGAACAAACAAAACATGGTAATCAAATTTGCTGTGATAACAAATAAAAATTAAATTAAGAAAACCAACAAGAAGTAATGAGACATAAACTCATGGGGGTTTTTCCTGGCCCATTCCATTCTAACTTACAGGTTGGAACATTACACCTAGGAAGGCTCTTTTGCCCTAGTAACCAGATTTGGGAATGGAGACATGCCACAGCCTTGTGACTGTCTCCTGCAAAAGCAGCTTTAAACACAGTGTTCAGGGTCTCTTACTATCCACAAGAATTGCACCTCTGTAAATGACACCTGCCCTCAAAAAAATCCTGGGTTCGAATATCGACGAAACAATTCAAAAGAGGGCAATCTTTCAAGACGACGATTTCAAGAGGCACATTTAACTCACACGCTTCCTTTTTTTCTTTATTTTCCTTTCGTTTAACAAAAAAGGCCGTGGAAAAAGCTCCACGTCAGGAATTACTAAAGACATGCAAATGCAATCTACAAAAACGTTTACGTGACAACAGTCAGAATGATCAGCAGCAGAAAATCTCCAAACAACAAATGCTCAAGGGGTTTTAGACAACTGTATACCCTCTAGCTGCTGCTGGGATGTCAAATGGTAACAGCCAGTAGTGAGAACAGAAAGGAGGTAAAAATTGAGCTACCATATGATCTGGTCGGCCCACTACTGGCTCGATCACCTGAGAAGACCAGAATCGAAAAGACACAGGCTGACAATCCTACACTGCGGCACTATTTACCCTAGCCACGACTTGGAACAACCAAAATGTCCATCAACCGATGAATGCACGAAAAAGAAGTGGTCCGTGTACACAACGGAGTATTACTCCGATACAATAAATACAGTCAATATAAAAAACAAACATAACTAAGGAGACATAAGCTTTGTGTGTTTATCCGGGCACATTCCACTCTAATTTACAACCGAGGAACACTACTTCCCAGAAGGTACTGTTTCCCTAGTAACTAGAGTAGGCAATGTAGAAATGCTGCCGCCCTGTGGCCGTTTGCCGCAACAGCAGTTTTACAACCTGTGCTAAAGGTCACTTCGTATTCACAAGGACTGCAGGGCTATAAGTGACACCTGCCAGCAAAATGTGTTGAGGGAGGTAATGGCAAAATAAATTCAAAATATGCCGCATACTTCAAGAAACTATTTGAATAGGTAAGCTGTACTCACTCTTTAAAAAACAATAAAAAATGCATGGCTATAAGCTCAATATAAGGAATTATTAGACATATGCAAATCCAGCCACAAAATGGTATCAGCTCACACCAGTCAGAATGACCCTCAGCAAAGAAATACAAAGAATACATGCTGAAGAGGTTGTGAGCCAAGGCACTCTCACCTTTAAGTGGCTCGTAAACTGGTTAAGTGCCACTAATGAAAAGAGAATGGAGCAGCCTTTAAAAGGTAAACACTGAGATACCATACGATCCCGCGGGCCCACTCCTTGGCCTATAACCTAGGAAGATGGAAATGGAATGACACATTCAGGCAAAACTGCCCTGCAGCAGTATTACAATCGCCAAGACATGGAAACAACCAAAAAGTCCATCAAGATACGAATGGACAAAGGAGAACTGGCACGTGTACAGATGGAATATGAGCCACGGAAAAAACGTGAAACGAAGCAGTTTGAAGAACCGTAGATGACTCTGGAGGTGATCACACAACTTGAAGTAAGTCACAAAGCGAAAGACACATATCCTATGATATCAATTATAGGTGTTACCTAGAAATGGATAGCAACGAAGATATTTCCACAGATAACAGGAATCACAGATTTATTAAACAAACTTATGCTTAACCAATTGGAAAGTTGTAAAGATTGGATATATTAGGATATTGGGGTCGACAGAGGTATACAAACACACGTGAAATATATAATCACCAAAGACCTACAGAATTCCAAGAGAAGACTACTCAACACTGTGTCATAACCTATCTGGCAAATGGATCCCAAGATGAATACATATATGTCTCGGTGTAAAAAACAAACACATCTTGCGCACCTAGAACAAAGCAAACATTACAATCAAATTTGCTGTCATAAAAGATTATATTAAAAAAATGAACAAGAAATAATGGGGCATAAAATTATGGGCTTTCTTCCTGGCTCATGCCATTCTACCTTCCAACCTTGGAACACAGCTCCCAGGAAGGCTCTGTTGACCTAGTAACCAGATTTGAGAGTGGAGAAATCCTGCAGCATTTTGGCCTTCCTCCAACAGCAGTTTTAAACCCAGTGCAAATGGTCAGTTAAAATTCACCTGAATTGCAGGCCTGTAAATGACACCTGTCCTCAAAAAAAAATTCTGGGGTCGAAAATCGACCAAAAACTTCAAAAGAGGCAACCTTTCAAGAAGACAATTTCAAGAGGCATATTTTACACACATTTTGTCTTTTCTTCGGTTTTTTTTTCTTTAACCAAAGCAAGTGCATGGAAAAAATGCTTAACGTCAGAAATTAATAAAGACACGCAAATCCAATCTATGAAAGCGTTCACCTCACAACAGTCAGAATGATCATCAGCAAAGCAGTCCACAAACAACACATGCTGAACGGGTTTTAGAGAACTCTGTGTACCCTGTAGCTGCTGGTGGGAGGTAAACTGGTAACAGCCAGTAGTTAGAACAGAAAGAACATGCGTTTCAAGGGAAAAATTGAGCTACCATAGGGTCTGGTAGACCCACTGCTGTGCCTATCACCTGAGAAGACCAGAATCCAAAAGACACAGGCTGGCAATCCTACACTGCAGTGATATTTACCACAGCCAAGACTTGGAAGCAACCAAAATGGCCGTCAACACATGAATGGACAAAGAAGAAGTGGTCCATGTACACAGTGGAACATGAGCCACGGAAAAGCATCAAACAGTGCTGTCTGCACCACCACAGAAGGACCTAGAGATAATCACACACCTTGAAGTGAGAAAGAAAGCGAAAGAAAGACATCCTATGATATCACTTATACGTGTTACCTAAAAAATGATACCCATGAACTTATTTCGAAGAAAAGGACACTCATGGATTAAGAAATCAAGATTATGTTTAACCAAATGGAAAGGTGGTAAGAATGGATAAATTAGGATATGGGGGTGTCAGACCTATACTACTACATATGAAACCTAGAATCACCAGAGACCTATGGAATACCAAGAGAGGTCCACTCAACACTCTGTAATAACGTCCATGGGAAAGGAGGCAAAGATGAACAGATAGATACATAGATATAATGAACCAGATTCTGTACACCTAGAACATACACAACATCTTTATCTAATTTGCTCTGAGGAAAAAGAAAAATTACATTTAGAAAACAAACAAGAAGGAGCTATAAGCTGTTAGGGGTTCGCCTTGGCACGTTCCACTCTAATTGACAGCCTACTAACACGATTTCCAGGAAGCCTCTGTTGCCCAAATGCCCTGAGTTGTAAATGGAGAAATTGTGCCGCCTTGTGGCCGTTTCCCGCAAGAGCGGCTTTAAACCACGGCTAATGGTCACTTAATACTCACAAGGACTCAGGGCTGTACAGGACACCTGCCCTCAAAAAAATGTTCTGAGGTAGGGAGTGGCCAAAAAGCTTAAAAGAGAGCAAAGTTTTCAAGAAGATCCTATGAGAGGTAAGTTTTACACACCCTTTACAAATAAAAAGGGAAATGGATAAAAGTTCAACATCAGGAATTATTAGACTCATGCCAATCTAATCTATGAAAAGGTTTCAACACACACCACTCGAATGACCATAAGCAAAAAGTCTACAAACAATCAACGCTGAAGAGGTTTTAGAGAACTGTGTACCCTCTAGCTGCTGTTGAGGTGTAAAGTAGTAAGAGCCAACAATGAGAACACAAAGGAACTGTGTTTCAAAGTAAAACTTGAGGTACCATTCAATCCAGCAGGCCCACCGCTGGGCCTTTCACCCGAGCAGACCAGAGTCGAGAAGACACAGGCTGGCAAAGGTGCACTGCAGCAATATGCACAAAAGCCAAGACATGGAAGCAACCAAAATGGCCATCAACAGATGAGTGGACAAAGAAGAAGTGGTCCATGTGCACAGTGGAATATTAGCCGTGGAAAACAGTGAAACACTGCTCTTTGCAGCACCATAGATGATGCTAGAGATAATCACAGAACATGAGGTAAGTCGGAAAGCAAAAGACAAATATCTTATGATATCAATTCTGGGTGGCATCTAACAACTGATACAAATGAACTTATTTCCACAGAGAAAGACACACATTAGAAAACAACTATGGTTATCTAAAACGAAAGGTGGGAGCAATGGGCAAATTAAGGTTAGGGCTGCCGTACGCACACAAATACATATGAAATACATATATATAAGAGACTCACCATATACGAAGGGAGGCCTACTGAACACTCTGTATTCATTTACATGGGAAGAGGATCTGTACATGAACATATATATGTATGTGTGTGTGTGTGTGTGTGTATATATATATATATATATTTTAGAAATGAACCAGAGTGTGTACACCTGGAACAAATAATATTCCAATCATTACCCTGATTAAAAAAATTAAATTATAACAATGAAGAAGATGTCCTGAGACATAAACTTATGCGTTTTTTTCCTGGTACATTCCACTCTAATTTACAACCTAGGAACACGAGTTCCAGGAAAGCTCTGCTGCCCTAGTAACAAGGTTTGGGAAAGGAGAAACGCTGCCGCCGTGCGGCCGTTTCCCACAGCAGCAGCATTCAACCCAGTGCTAATGGTCACTAAATATTAACAACGATTGCAAACTTGTAAGTGACACACGCCTTCAAAAAAAATCCTGCAGTCAAAAATCGACCAAAAGTTTCAAAAGAGGGCAAGGTTTCAAGAAGACAATTTCAAGAGGTATATTTTACACGCACTGGTTTTTTTTTCTTTTTAACAGCAACAACAACAACAAAGTCATGGAAAAATGCTCATCATGAGGAAATGTTAAAGATATGCAAATCCAATCTTCAAAAACGTATCAGCTCACACCGGTCAGAATGACCATCAGCAAAAATTCTGCAAACAATAAATGCTGAAGGGGCTGTGGAGAAAGGCGTACCCTCATCTCTAAGTGGGACTAAACTGGGAAGAGCCACTAATGAAAACAGAATGGAGCTGCCTTTAACAGATACCCATTGAGGCACCATAGGATTCAGCAGGCACACTCCCGGGCCTATGACCTAAGAAGACACAATTAGAAAGACACAGGCAGGCAAAACTGCACTGCAACAGTATGACAATAGGCAAGACAGGCAAGCTACCAAAAAGTCCATCCAAAGATGAATGGAAAAGAAGAACTGGTACATGTACAGATGGAATAGTAGCCAAGGAAAAAAATGAAAGAATGCCGTTTGCAGCACCATAGATGAGCCTGGAGGTAATCACAACATGAAGTAAGTCAGAAAGCGAAGGACACATATCCTATGATATCACTTAATGGTGTTACCTGAAAATTGATACCAATGAAGATTTTTCACAGAGCAAGGCAATCAAAGATTCGATCAACAAACATATGGTTAACCAAATGGAAAGTTTTGAGGACTGGATAAATTAGCATATTGCGGGAAACAGAGACACACCAACACATTGTGAAATATATAAGCACCAAAGACCTATGGAATACCAAGAGAAGACTACTCAACATTGTGTCCTAACCCACATGGGAAATGGATCCGAAGGTGAACAGATAATATGCATATATGTAAAAGAACCACATCTTGCACACCCAGAACAAACAAAACATGGTAATCAAATTTGCTGTGATAACAAATAAAAATCAAATTAAGAAAACCAACAAGAAGTAATGAGACATAAACTCATGGGGGTTTTTCCTGGCCCATTCCATTCTAACTTACAGGTTGGAACATTACACCTAGGAAGGCTCTTTTGCCCTAGTAACCAGATTTGGGAATGGAGACATGCCACAGCCTTGTGACTGTCTCCTGCAGAAGCAGCTTTAAACACAGTGTTCAGGGTCTCTTACTGTCCACAAGAATTGCACCTCTGTAAATGACACCTGCCCTCAAAAAAATCCTGGTTTCGAATATCGACGAAACAATTCAAAAGAGGGCAATCTTTCAAGACGACGATTTCAAGAGGCACATTTAACTCACACGCTTCCTTTTTTTCTTTATTTTCCTTTCGTTTAACAAAAAAGGCCGTGGAAAAAGCTCCACGTCAGGAATTACTAAAGACATGCAAATGCAATCTACAAAAACGTTTACGTGACAACAGTCAGAATGATCAGCAGCAGAAAATCTCCAAACAACAAATGCTCAAGGGGTTTTAGACAACTGTATACCCTCTAGCTGCTGCTGGGATGTCAAATGGTAACAGCCAGTAGTGAGAACAGAAAGGAGGTAAAAATTGAGCTACCATATGATCTGGTCGGCCCACTACTGGCTCGATCACCTGAGAAGACCAGAATCGAAAAGACACAGGCTGACAATCCTACACTGCGGCACTATTTACCCTAGCCACGACTTGGAATAACCAAAATGTCCATCAGCCGATGAATGCACGAAAAAGAAGTGGTCCGTGTACACAACGGAGTATTACTCCGATACAATAAATACAGTCAATATAAAAAACAAACATAACTAAGGAGACATAAGCTTTGTGTGTTTATCCGGGCACATTCTACTCTAATTTACAACCGAGGAACACTACTTCCCAGAAGGTACTGTTTCCCTAGTAACTAGAGTAGGCAATGTAGAAATGCTGCCGCCCTGTGGCCGTTTGCCGCAACAGCAGTTTTACAACCTGTGCTAAAGGTCACTTCGTATTCACAAGGACTGCAGGGCTATAAGTGACACCTGCCAGCAAAATGTGTTGAGGGAGGTAATGGCAAAATAAATTCAAAATATGCCGCATACTTCAAGAAACTATTTGAATAGGTAAGCTGTACTCACTCTTTAAAAAACAATAAAAAATGCATGGCTATAAGCTCAATATAAGGAATTATTAGACATATGCAAATCCAGCCACAAAATGGTATCAGCTCACACCAGTCAGAATGACCCTCAGCAAATAAATACAAAGAATACATGCTGAAGAGGTTGTGAGCCAAGGCACTCTCACCTTTAAGTGGCTCGTAAACTGGTTAAGTGCCACTAATGAAAAGAGAATGGAGCAGCCTTTAAAAGGTAAACACTGAGATACCATACGATCCCGCAGGCCCACTCCTTGGCCTATAACCTAGGAAGACGGAAATGGAAGGACACATTCAGGCAAAACTGCCCTGCAGCAGTATTACAATCGCCAAGACATGGAAACAACCAAAAAGTCCATCAAGATACGAATGGACAAAGGAGAACTGGCACGTGTACAGATGGAATATGAGCCACGGAAAAAACGTGAAACGAAGCAGTTTGAAGAACCGTAGATGACTCTGGAGGTGATCACACAACTTGAAGTAAGTCACAAAGCGAAAGACACATATCCTATGATATCAATTATAGGTGTTACCTAGAAATGGATAGCAACGAAGATATTTCCACAGATAACAGGAATCACAGATTTATTAAACAAACTTATGCTTAACCAATTGGAAAGTTGTAAAGATTGGATATATTAGGATATTGGGGTCGACAGAGGTATACAAACACACGTGAAATATATAATCACCAAAGACCTACAGAATTCCAAGAGAAGACGACTCAACACTGTGTCATAACCTATCTGGCAAATGGATCCCAAGATGAATACATATATGTCTCGGTGTAAAAAACAAACACATCTTGCGCACCTAGAACAAAGCAAACATTACAATCAAATTTGCTGTCATAAAAGATTATATTAAAAAAATGAACAAGAAATAATGGGGCATAAAATTATGGGCTTTCTTCCTGGCTCATGCCATTCTACCTTCCAACCTTGGAACACAGCTCCCAGGAAGGCTCTGTTGACCTAGTAACCAGATTTGAGAGTGGAGAAATCCTGCAACATTTTGGCCTGCCTCCAACAGCAGTTTTAAACCCAGTGCAAATGGTCAGTTAAAATTCACCTGAATTGCAGGCCTGTAAATGACACCTGTCCTCAAAAAAAAATTCTGGGGTCGAAAATCGACCAAAAACTTCAAAAGAGGCAACCCTTCAAGAAGACAATTTCAAGAGGCATATTTTACACACATTTTGTCTTTTCTTTGGTTTTTTTTTCTTTAACCAAAGCAAGTGCATGGAAAAAATGCTTAACGTCAGAAATTAATAAAGACACGCAAATCCAATCTATGAAAGCGTTCACCTCACAACAGTCAGAATGATCATCAGCAAAGCAGTCCACAAACAACACATGCTGAACGGGTTTTAGAGAACTCTGTGTACCCTGTAGCTGCTGGTGGGAGGTAAACTGGTAACAGCCAGTAGTTAGAACAGAAAGAACATGCGTTTCAAGGGAAAAATTGAGCTACCATAGGGTCTGGTAGACCCACTGCTGTGCCTATCACCTGAGAAGACCAGAATCCAAAAGACACAGGCTGGCAATCCTACACTGCAGTGATATTTACCACAGCCAAGACTGGGAAGCAACCAAAATGGCCGTCAACAGATGAATGGACAAAGAAGAAGTGGTCCATGTACACAGTGGAACATGAGCCACGGAAAAGCATCAAACAGTGCTGTCTGCACCACCAAAGAAGGACCTAGAGATAATCACACACCTTGAAGTGAGAAAGAAAGCGAAAGAAAGACATCCTATGATATCACTTATACGTGTTACCTAAAAAATGATACCCATGAACTTATTTCGAAGAAAAGGACACTCATGGATTAAGAAATCAAGATTATGTTTAACCAAATGGAAAGGTGGTAAGAATGGATAAATTAGGATATGGGGGTGTCAGACCTATACTACTACATATGAAACCTAGAATCACCAAAGACCTATGGAATACCAAGAGAGGTCCACTCAACACTCTGTAATAACGTCCATGGGAAAGGAGGCAAAGATGAACAGATAGATACATAGATATAATGAACCAGATTCTGTACACCTAGAACATACACAACATCTTTATCTAATTTGCTCTGAGGAAAAAGAAAAATTACATTTAGAAAACAAACAAGAAGGAGATATAAGCTGTTAGGGGTTCGCCTTGGCACGTTCCACTCTAATTGACAGCCTACTAACACGATTTCCAGGAAGCCTCTGTTGCCCAAATGCCCTGAGTTGTAAATGGAGAAATTGTGCCGCCTTGTGGCCGTTTCCCGCAAGAGCGGCTTTAAACCACGGCTAACGGTCACTTAATACTCACAAGGACTCAGGGCTGTACAGGACACCTGCCCTCAAAAAAATGTTCTGAGGTAGGGAGTGGCCAAAAAGCTTAAAAGAGAGCAAAGTTTTCAAGAAGATCCTATGAGAGGTAAGTTTTACACACCCTTTACAAATAAAAAGGGAAATGGATAAAAGTTCAACATCAGGAATTATTAGACTCATGCCAATCTAATCTATGAAAAGGTTTCAACACACACCACTCGAATGACCATAAGCAAAAAGTCTACAAACAATCAACGCTGAAGAGGTTTTAGAGAACTGTGTACCCTCTAGCTGCTGTTGAGGTGTAAAGGAGTAAGAGCCAACAATGAGAACACAAAGGAACTGTGTTTCAAAGTAAAACTTGAGGTACCATTCAATCCAGCAGGCCCACCGCTGGGCCTTTCACCCGAGCAGACCAGAGTCGAGAAGACACAGGCTGGCAAAGGTGCACTGCAGCAATATGCACAAAAGCCAAGACATGGAAGCAACCAAACTGGCCATCAACAGATGAGTGGACAAAGAAGAAGTGGTCCATGTGCACAGTGGAATATTAGCCGTGGAAAACAGTGAAACACTGCTCTTTGCAGCACCATAGATGATGCTAGAGATAATCACAGAACATGAGGTAAGTCGGAAAGCAAAAGACAAATATCTTATGATATCACTTCTGGGTGGCATCTAACAACTGATACAAATGAACTTATTTCCACAGAGAAAGACACACATTAGAAAACAACTATGGTTATCTAAAACGAAAGGTGGGAGCAATGGGCAAATTAAGGTTAGGGCTGCCGTACGCACACAAATACATATGAAATACATATATATAAGAGACTCACCATATACGAAGGGAGGCCTACTGAACACTCTGTATTCATTTACATGGGAAGAGGATCTGTACATGAATATATATATGTATGTGTGTGTGTGTGTGTGTGTGTGTATATATATATATATATATATTTTAGAAATGAACCAGAGTGTGTACACCTAGAACAAATAATATTCTAATCATTACCCTGATTAAAAAAATTAAATTATAACAATGAAGAAGATGTCCTGAGACATAAACTTATACGTTTTTTGCCTGGCACATTCCACTCTAATTTACAACCTAGGAACACGAGTTCCAGGAAGGCTGTGCTGCCCTAGTAACAAGGTTTGGGAAAGGAGAAACGCTGCCGCCGTGCGGCCGTTTCCCACAGCAGCAGCATTCAACCCATGCTAATGGTCACTAAATATTAACAACGATTGCAAACTTGTAAGTGACACACGCCTTCAAAAAAAATCCTGCAGTCGAAAATCGACCAAAAGTTTCAAAAGAGGGCAAGGTTTCAAGAAGACAATTTCAAGAGGTATATTTTACACGCACTGGTTTTTTTTTCTTTTTAACAGCAACAACAACAACAAAGTCATGGAAAAATGCTCATCATGAGGAAATGTTAAAGATATGCAAATCCAATCTTCAAAAACGTATCAGCTCACACCGGCCAGAATGACCATCAGCAAAAATTCTGCAAACAATAAATGCTGAAGGGGCTGTGGAGAAAGGCGTACCCTCATCTCTAAGTGGGACTAAACTGGGAAGAGCCACTAATGAAAACAGAATGGAGCTGCCTTTAACAGATACCCATTGAGGCACCATAGGATTCAGCAGGCACACTCCCGGGCCTATGACCTAAGAAGACACAATTAGAAAGACACAGGCAGGCAAAACTGCACTGCAACAGTATGACAATAGGCAAGACAGGCAAGCTACCAAAAAGTCCATCCAAAGATGAATGGAAAAGAAGAACCGGTACATGTACAGATGGAATAGTAGCCAAGGAAAAAAATGAAACAATGCCCTTTGCAGCACCATAGATGAGCCTGGAGGTAATCACAACATGAAGTAAGTCAGAAAGCGAAGGACACATATCCTATGATATCACTTAATGGTGTTACCTGAAAATTGAAACCAATGAAGATTTTTCACAGAGCAAGGCAATCAAAGATTCGATCAACAAACATATGGTTAACCAAATGGAAAGGTTTGAGGACTGGATAAATTAGCATATTGCGGGAGACAGAGACACACCAACACATTGTGAAATATATAAGCACCAAAGACCTATGGAATACCAAGAGAAGACTACTCAACATTGTGTCCTAACTCACATGGGAAATGGATCCGAAGGTGAACAGATAATATGCATATATGTAAAAGAACCACATCTTGCACACCCAGAACAAACAAAACATGGTAATCAAATTTGCTGTGATAACAAATAAAAATTAAATTAAGAAAACCAACAAGAAGTAATGAGACATAAACTCATGGGGGTTTTTCCTGGCCCATTCCATTCTAACTTACAGGTTGGAACATTACACCTAGGAAGGCTCTTTTGCCCTAGTAACCAGATTTGGGAATGGAGACATGCCACAGCCTTGTGACTGTCTCCTGCAAAAGCAGCTTTAAACACAGTGTTCAGGGTCTCTTACTATCCACAAGAATTGCACCTCTGTAAATGACACCTGCCCTCAAAAAAATCCTGGGTTCGAATATCGACGAAACAATTCAAAAGAGGGCAATCTTTCAAGACGACGATTTCAAGAGGCACATTTAACTCACACGCTTCCTTTTTTTCTTTATTTTCCTTTCGTTTAACAAAAAAGGCCGTGGAAAAAGCTCCACGTCAGGAATTACTAAAGACATGCAAATGCAATCTACAAAAACGTTTACGTGACAACAGTCAGAATGATCAGCAGCAGAAAATCTCCAAACAACAAATGCTCAAGGGGTTTTAGACAACTGTATACCCTCTAGCTGCTGCTGGGATGTCAAATGGTAACAGCCAGTAGTGAGAACAGAAAGGAGGTAAAAAATGAGCTACCATATGATCTGGTCGGCCCACTACTGGCTCGATCACCTGAGAAGACCAGAATCGAAAAGACACAGGCTGACAATCCTACACTGCGGCACTATTTACCCTAGCCACGACTTGGAACAACCAAAATGTCCATCAACCGATGAATGCACGAAAAAGAAGTGGTCCGTGTACACAACGGAGTATTACTCCGATACAATAAATACAGTCAATATAAAAAACAAACATAACTAAGGAGACATAAGCTTTGTGTGTTTATCCGGGCACATTCCACTCTAATTTACAACCGAGGAACACTACTTCCCAGAAGGTACTGTTTCCCTAGTAAGTAGAGTAGGCAATGTAGAAATGCTGCCGCCCTGTGGCCGTTTGCCGCAACAGCAGTTTTACAACCTGTGCTAAAGGTCACTTCGTATTCACAAGGACTGCAGGGCTATAAGTGACACCTGCCAGCAAAATGTGTTGAGGGAGGTAATGGCAAAATAAATTCAAAATATGCCGCATACTTCAAGAAACTATTTGAATAGGTAAGCTGTACTCACTCTTTAAAAAACAATAAAAAATGCATGGCTATAAGCTCAATATAAGGAATTATTAGACATATGCAAATCCAGCCACAAAATGGTATCAGCTCACACCAGTCAGAATGACCCTCAGCAAAGAAATACAAAGAATACATGCTGAAGAGGTTGTGAGCCAAGGCACTCTCACCTTTAAGTGGCTCGTAAACTGGTTAAGTGCCACTAATGAAAAGAGAATGGAGCAGCCTTTAAAAGGTAAACACTGAGATACCATACGATCCCGCGGGCCCACTCCTTGGCCTATAACCTAGGAAGATGGAAATGGAATGACACATTCAGGCAAAACTGCCCTGCAGCAGTATTACAATCGCCAAGACATGGAAACAACCAAAAAGTCCATCAAGATACGAATGGACAAAGGAGAACTGGCACGTGTACAGATGGAATATGAGCCACGGAAAAAACGTGAAACGAAGCAGTTTGAAGAACCGTAGATGACTCTGGAGGTGATCACACAACTTGAAGTAAGTCACAAAGCGAAAGACACATATCCTATGATATCAATTATAGGTGTTACCTAGAAATGGATAGCAACGAAGATATTTCCACAGATAACAGGAATCACAGATTTATTAAACAAACTTATGCTTAACCAATTGGAAAGTTGTAAAGATTGGATATATTAGGATATTGGGGTCGACAGAGGTATACAAACACACGTGAAATATATAATCACCAAAGACCTACAGAATTCCAAGAGAAGACTACTCAACACTGTGTCATAACCTATCTGGCAAATGGATCCCAAGATGAATACATATATGTCTCGGTGTAAAAAACAAACACATCTTGCGCACCTAGAACAAAGCAAACATTACAATCAAATTTGCTGTCATAAAAGATTATATTAAAAAAATGAACAAGAAATAATGGGGCATAAAATTATGGGCTTTCTTCCTGGCTCATGCCATTCTACCTTCCAACCTTGGAACACAGCTCCCAGGAAGGCTCTGTTGACCTAGTAACCAGATTTGAGAGTGGAGAAATCCTGCAGCATTTTGGCCTGCCTCCAACAGCAGTTTTAAACCCAGTGCAAATGGTCAGTTAAAATTCACCTGAATTGCAGGCCTGTAAATGACACCTGTCCTCAAAAAAAAATTCTGGGGTCGAAAATCGACCAAAAACTTCAAAAGAGGCAACCTTTCAAGAAGACAATTTCAAGAGGCATATTTTACACACATTTTGTCTTTTCTTCGGTTTTTTTTTCTTTAACCAAAGCAAGTGCATGGAAAAAATGCTTAACGTCAGAAATTAATAAAGACACGCAAATCCAATCTATGAAAGCGTTCACCTCACAACAGTCAGAATGATCATCAGCAAAGCAGTCCACAAACAACACATGCTGAACGGGTTTTAGAGAACTCTGTGTACCCTGTAGCTGCTGGTGGGAGGTAAACTGGTAACAGCCAGTAGTTAGAACAGAAAGAACATGCGTTTCAAGGGAAAAATTGAGCTACCATAGGGTCTGGTAGACCCACTGCTGTGCCTATCACCTGAGAAGACCAGAATCCAAAAGACACAGGCTGGCAATCCTACACTGCAGTGATATTTACCACAGCCAAGACTTGGAAGCAACCAAAATGGCCGTCAACACATGAATGGACAAAGAAGAAGTGGTCCATGTACACAGTGGAACATGAGCCACGGAAAAGCATCAAACAGTGCTGTCTGCACCACCACAGAAGGACCTAGAGATAATCACACACCTTGAAGTGAGAAAGAAAGCGAAAGAAAGACATCCTATGATATCACTTATACGTGTTACCTAAAAAATGATACCCATGAACTTATTTCGAAGAAAAGGACACTCATGGATTAAGAAATCAAGATTATGTTTAACCAAATGGAAAGGTGGTAAGAATGGATAAATTAGGATATGGGGGTGTCAGACCTATACTACTACATATGAAACCTAGAATCACCAGAGACCTATGGAATACCAAGAGAGGTCCACTCAACACTCTGTAATAACGTCCATGGGAAAGGAGGCAAAGATGAACAGATAGATACATAGATATAATGAACCAGATTCTGTACACCTAGAACATACACAACATCTTTATCTAATTTGCTCTGAGGAAAAAGAAAAATTACATTTAGAAAACAAACAAGAAGGAGCTATAAGCTGTTAGGGGTTCGCCTTGGCACGTTCCACTCTAATTGACAGCCTACTAACACGATTTCCAGGAAGCCTCTGTTGCCCAAATGCCCTGAGTTGTAAATGGAGAAATTGTGCCGCCTTGTGGCCGTTTCCCGCAAGAGCGGCTTTAAACCACGGCTAATGGTCACTTAATACTCACAAGGACTCAGGGCTGTACAGGACACCTGCCCTCAAAAAAATGTTCTGAGGTAGGGAGTGGCCAAAAAGCTTAAAAGAAAGCAAAGTTTTCAAGAAGATCCTATGAGAGGTAAGTTTTACACACTCTTTACAAATAAAAAGGGAAATGGATAAAAGTTCAACATCAGGAATTATTAGACTCATGCCAATCTAATCTATGAAAAGGTTTCAACACACACCACTCGAATGACCATAAGCAAAAAGTCTACAAACAATCAACGCTGAAGAGGTTTTAGAGAACTGTGTACCCTCTAGCTGCTGTTGAGGTGTAAAGTAGTAAGAGCCAACAATGAGAACACAAAGGAACTGTGTTTCAAAGTAAAACTTGAGGTACCATTCAATCCAGCAGGCCCACCGCTGGGCCTTTCACCCGAGCAGACCAGAGTCGAGAAGACACAGGCTGGCAAAGGTGCACTGCAGCAATATGCACAAAAGCCAAGACATGGAAGCAACCAAAATGGCCATCAACAGATGAGTGGACAAAGAAGAAGTGGTCCATGTGCACAGTGGAATATTAGCCGTGGAAAACAGTGAAACACTGCTCTTTGCAGCACCATAGATGATGCTAGAGATAATCACAGAACATGAGGTAAGTCGGAAAGCAAAAGACAAATATCTTATGATATCACTTCTGGGTGGCATCTAACAACTGATACAAATGAACTTATTTCCACAGAGAAAGACACACATTAGAAAACAACTATGGTTATCTAAAACGAAAGGTGGGAGCAATGGGCAAATTAAGGTTAGGGCTGCCGTACGCACACAAATACATATGAAATACATATATATAAGAGACTCACCATATACGAAGGGAGGCCTACTGAACACTCTGTGTCAATTTACATGGGAAGAGGATCTGTACATGAATATATATATGTGTGTGTGTGTGTGTGTGTGTGTATATATATATATATATATATATATATATTTTAGAAATGAACCAGAGTGTGTACACCTAGAACAAATAATATTCTAATCATTACCCTGATTAAAAAAATTAAATTATAACAATGAAGAAGATGTCCTGAGACATAAACTTATACGTTTTTTGCCTGGCACATTCCACTCTAATTTACAACCTAGGAACACGAGTTCCAGGAAGGCTGTGCTGCCCTAGTAACAAGGTTTGGGAAAGGAGAAACGCTGCCGCTGTGCGGCCGTTTCCCACAGCAGCAGCATTCAACCCATGCTAATGGTCACTAAATATTAACAACGATTGCAAACTTGTAAGTGACACACGCCTTCAAAAAAAATCCTGCAGTCGAAAATCGACCAAAAGTTTCAAAAGAGGGCAAGGTTTCAAGAAGACAATTTCAAGAGGTATATTTTACACGCACTGGTTTTTTTTTCTTTTTAACAGCAACAACAACAACAAAGTCATGGAAAAATGCTCATCATGAGGAAATGTTAAAGATATGCAAATCCAATCTTCAAAAACGTATCAGCTCACACCGGCCAGAATGACCATCAGCAAAAATTCTGCAAACAATAAATGCTGAAGGGGCTGTGGAGAAAGGCGTACCCTCATCTCTAAGTGGGACTAAACTGGGAAGAGCCACTAATGAAAACAGAATGGAGCTGCCTTTAACAGATACCCATTGAGGCACCATAGGATTCAGCAGGCACACTCCCGGGCCTATGACCTAAGAAGACACAATTAGAAAGACACAGGCAGGCAAAACTGCACTGCAACAGTATGACAATAGGCAAGACAGGCAAGCTACCAAAAAGT